>NW_010259579.1:57460-81646 GCF_000690775.1 Eurypyga helias
CCTGCCTTCCTCCCTTCCTCCCTCCCTCCATATTAGTATTTGAAAAAAACTCACTGGCATAGTTCCCACCATTTCTAGGAAACTTTTAATGTATATTTGGAAAAGTAACTTTCAAATGCTTTCTTAAAAGTAATTCTCCTAATTAATTGGTTAACTTGCTTTTCACATATAAACTAGACAAATGTATCATCACAATCATGACTCTGAATTTCTGGGGAATTGTTTCCTAACCTGAGATTATATTTAGGCCTCAGTTTTTCAATTTGTATATCACCTAGTACAATTAATTGTCTCTTTTCTTGTATCCTTCTAGTGAAAGACAGGCTGCTATTTTGTTATACTGCATGTATATGTATACATATACACATACGTATACATATGTGTACATCTATGTCTATATATCTATAGCTACATCTATAAATTTTCTTCTAAAATACACATTTTAGGAAACTTTTTTTCCAATTATATCTTCTTCTATATTAAATGTACTTGGTACTTTCTATTGAAAAACAAAATTACCATATTTATAATTCCCTATTTCAATTCAGATGTCCAGTAACACCATCAATAAATCAGAGATAAATGATCCTTCACTCTGCTTTGCAGACATGTGCATCCAGTTCCTGAAACTGCATGGCATCATTGCTATTAAGAACCTATCCTGTCAGACGTCTGGGAGAAACCTTAACTTGAGCAATGTGTGCTGAGTTATATTGCTTGGCCCACCACCAATGATTCTTAAATTGACTGATTATATACATGCTTAAAGATCCATCTTTCAGTGTCAAGTATATTGCATTTGCGTTTTAGTGACACTGAATATACTGATTCATTTAACTGCATCAGACAATATTTGGATTTTTCAAATTACTTTTTTTTAAGATGACTATAAATTTCCATCTTGAATGCTATTTCTATCAAATAACTGCCAACTTAAAGCCAGGAAATCACAAGGACAGACAGACATCTAAATGTCACTGTTGCCACAACAAATGATTTTCTACTATGTTACAGGATGAATTGGAGAATTAAACACTGGCTTTGTTTCCCAAATGGGATATGGTAGAATGAAGCCAGATCCTTTCCCACAGCCAAAGTGCTGTTGTGGAGCTGGAGGTGCAGGCAAAAAAGAACAAACGTACAGCACTGTGAGTGCTGAATATAGTTATGAGATGTACAACTCACAGCATCCCTTAATCAATGGGAAATAGAAACTTATGCCTATGTTCTAAGAGATATGAAACAACACAGGATGACAGCATTCAGTTACCTAGAAGATTGCGCTTCTGGGTTACTGAACTAGTAATTTTTTCTAGCTGAAGCAGTAAGACTGATTTATGGCAAAAAGAAAGCATTCAGGAAATAGATACACTTACCTATCTAGGAATTTTCCTAGGACTACAAAAACAGTTCTGTAACTGCTCTACACTGGTAGCAACATAGTGAAAGAAAACAAACAGGCAGAATATTATTGTAGGTTTTTATCAATATACCTGGAGCTAATTTACAGTCCTTCTGGCATAGCGGCTTTAGGTCCTTAAGGTCACCACAAGAATGGATCTAATCTTTTTCTAAATGGCTTCAGTGAAGTTAAAATTGTGCAATAAGTGAAACAGCTGATGTGACTTTTTCTTCTCGTATGGATGCTAGAACTTTAAGCAAAATCTTCCCATCATCAAATCATACCACTTATGTGGTACGGGAAAACTTGAGGTCTAAGATATTTGAAAGTACCCCTGTAACTGTTCTCCAGATGAGACTAAAGGACTATTTCTTTTTGAAAAAATTGATTCTTTAAAATATTATTCTAATGGATGAGACCCTGCATTAAAAGGATATTTCAGCTTTAATGGTCAGGCTTGAACAAGCTAAAGGAGATACACATTTTCTTAGCTAAATTGGGCTTGTCATAGAAGCATCAAAGAAAAAAAATCACACTGCTTTCTATAGATTCTTTTAATTCAAAACCCATAAATCAGTATTCCAGTTCAATGTCTGAGTAATGCAACCTTTATCTGATGAAGATAAGAAGTGGCAGTTGCAATTACAAAACTTTGCCACAGAATAAATACAATTAAGTTATAGATTACAGTTACAGTTATTAATGCATAGCTCCTGCAGGGAATTCAGATCCTGAATAAATCTTCAAAGGGAAAACTTAGGCCTTAATGGGAATGACAAAGCACTTAAGCGGGGCTCAGGTTTTCAGTCTACATTAAAGCTAGCCCAGGAGGAAGCTTCAGTGGGCAATGTAAAGGGTTATATTCGCTAACCTGCCCTAACTAGTGGCTTATTTCATGACCTTGGATAAACCATGTCGATCCCTAAGTTTTTCGGCTTTTATAAAGGCTAATGATTTTTACCTGCTTCATTGAAGCCTGTGGATAAAGAGCATTGAATATGTGCTCAGAAGAATTAAGGAACAAATAAATTCAGTATTCCCCATTTATTTCAAAAATCAAGGTCATTTTTATCCATTGGCTGTTATTTCTCTACAGCATAACTTTTCATAACAGAAACAACTTTTATTAAAATGAGTTCTCAAGCCAGTAGGATCCACTGGATGATTTTTTATTATTATCAAACTTAGTGACATGAGCACAGTGTCATTATGAATAAGAGCTAAGCCTCCTTAGAGAGGAAGAAGACTTGTAATTAATAAAGTGTGTAACATATGCATCCAACTCCATCAGCAAAAGTAGATGGGGTAAGGGAGATAAGAATGAAGACAGTCATTGATTAAAAAAAAAAATCCAATGGCAGAAAGCCAATTATTGTATTTCTAAAACAGTGATTAAAAACATATTTTTGTGCATCTTTGTTTAAATTGAAAGTAAACCCGAAATGTGCCAAACTGGCATAACTGCAAGCTCTGTGTACATCCTCACCCTACTACAGGATTTGCAACCTGTCCCTACCTTTCTGTCAACAAGATGTCAGGCATGTTCCTCTATTGAGATGTGCCTGAAGGAATTCCCCTTCTCTTAGGTGTCTAACAAAAGGTTTGTTGCTGCTGATTTCTTTTTTGGCATGGTCAGCTAAGAACTGGCATTAAATAGTAAGTGTTTAGCCAACAACCATATGTACAACTGGTTAAACTTCCATTCCTTCACTGTAGGGTCCAGACCTGAACAAGCAAGCTTAAGAGTCGGAAGACAAAACTCTAATTACCTCCAAGACACTGACTGAGGTAGGCTTCGTTATACCTAGATGTATCTGACGTGGCAAGAAAGCTTGTAAGCTAAGTATATCCAAGATAGTTTAGTGCCATTTGATATTGTCGAAGGGCAACCACTAACAACCAGGCAATCAAATACTATTTGCTGAGCCCATTTTGCAAATACCACCTTTTGATTCTGCCCTCTCCTGTTTTACACATCATTCCTACTGCTCCTGCCACTTGTTAGTAAATTCTCTGCCCAGTAGTTGATGACCATCGTCACCCAGCTGAATCCCCAAGGCCTGCAGGCTGTCTTGAATTCTAACAAGAAGCGGATTGCCTCCCTCCAACTTACTTTGTCATAATGTGACTACTCGTGTTTGTGCTGAACAGAGCCCCAAGCATGGTGAGATAGCACCTCTGACAGTTTCTACAGTAGCAGCCATCACTGAATACATTTCAAGTGATTAATTTTCTTAAAAATAAAAGTAAGCCTAGTGAGTGCACATGTGCTAACAAGTTAAAAATAATAATAGGTGTCTGTGACCATACTACTTCTGTCTGAATCCTTCAGGGGAAATCAGTTGCTAAGAACAACTTATACAGCTTGCCATATATCTATGTGTTAAACAACAACCAAATAACTATAGGCAAAAGTCCCAGCTGTCAAGCATGAAGAGTGTAGGGGCTGATCGGGGGAGTGCAAGGCATTTTTCTCCTGTGTTATATATGTATATTAGATAATTTAAAAGGAAAATCAAATGAGGCAAGGACAGAGTGGGAAGCATGCTACCATCTCTTCAAAATACCATACCCAAAAATTTACAGCAAAAAATGCTGTTTGACCAGTTGCTCTGTTCTTTATATAGTGCTCCTAACAGTGCTTTTATGCATGATCTTTCCCAAGGAGAGTGCACTGCCAGCTCTTTCAGATAGCAAGAAAGCTGAACAGTTCAGCTGCACATGCAGGCTTTGTCTTCCAGACAGGTCTCAGATACTGTGAGAGGAACTGGAGGCAAGCGTTAGAAGTAGCATCCCTGACTCCTGACTCATTCCACAGAAGTACATTTGGGCCTCACTTCTCCATCTTGTCAGTCTGGGCTCTGCTTTACGAGATGTTTGTTTCAAACTGCCACTAATCAATATTGGGACAGAGGCAAGAAAAGCCATCTTTGTTTACTCTCACACAAATAAAGACTGAAAAAGTTACTTAGGATTTTAACAAAAGTCTTTTGATTTTTCATGACTTTGCTTTATGTCCAAGGCCTTACTACTCAGCCATAAAATTCATCCCTGGGCTGAAACCTGACACACAAGCTATGAACTCAGAGCTTTGGTTTGTAACACACTTATTGGAAAACCTGAAGAAGGCACCTCACTCCTCTCATTTCCAGGGTTCAATGCATGCTATATATGGCATCCCCAGTGATTTCACTGGTGGTCTTGGAAGGAGAGGAGGCTGAGAACAAAATAATCCTCCGTGTTTATTGTTTGTATACTACATAAGTAGAAACAAACTCTCAAAATAGCAAAAGGGTATTTCCTTCTACAGCAATAAAACCTCCTAATTCCTTATTACTTCTTAATGGATGTTAATTGTTGACCATCGTATGCTACAGTTTCAGTCGCTTCCACATCTTACCAAAATGACTGTTATATGGGAAGCAAACTGCTTCAGAACTAAAATCAGTGAGCATATAAAACATCTCACCGTTAGCTTCTAGCATATGCTCTGATTTTAGAAGGTGATTGTAGCGATTCAGTCTGATTCATTCCTCATAAATCCACCACCAGGCTTTTGGAGATATAAGGTAAAACACTGAGCACCTGCTTATAAACTGGACATCATCCCTTTAGTACACTGAAAGAGAGAATAGCTTCCACTTGGAAAACCAGTGTGATAATGCACTTAAACATTATTATGTGTGAGCACAAGGGAACTGATGTTGCTAACACAGTTGATTTTGAGTGGTTGTAAGTGGTTGAATTGGAAACAATAACCTTTTCTTTTTCTTGTTTTTATAGCATCTTCTAGTATATACATAAAACATATAATAATAATGTATTTATTAATGTGGATGCAATGTGGAGGCTAAGAAAGAACACCAAGGTATGCAAACTCAAACCTATTGCATAGGTATTACATAGTATCACTACAGGGCAAGGTTTTAAGCACAAAGATTTTCAAATTTCACCTTCAACATAACATCATTCATAGCATTTCATCTAGAAATTATTACAGTGGCAGCAAATAAGTAGATGTGTTCAGGCCAATAAACTGTGCTTGAAATGAGACGTTTTAGAAAACCACCTTCTGCCTATTTAAAGATTCCAAACAGTGATTACCAATTTCCTTGGGTAAACTGGTTAACAGACAAACTACACTCTGCAATTAAGAATGCAGATATTCTCCTATGTGCATTCACATAAGAATTCACCTAACTTCAACTTTCAGTACGCTGAGCCTTTTTCTGATGCCAGAAAACCCTCTTAGTATCTCCAGTAAGTGTAATCAAAATACTTCTCCTCTTAAATTAGCTCCTCCTCAGTATCGCGCAATGGCATTTTAAGAACTCAGCTCCCAGAAACTCTGAATGGTTTTTAGTTTTTTTCTTTTTTAATTCCTGTATAATTTTTCAGCATTTGTAGAACTTTGCATTCAATTTCAACAAAGTAAAAGCATACGGAAGACAACATAAGATCAGTAACTCTTTAGTTTACCTATTTCTAAGCTGAAGTTCCAGACCTTAATACTTTTCTAATAAAAATTTTAATAATATTCCCATTTAAAAAAAGAAAAAAGAAAGAGAGAGAAAGAAAAGCAAGGAGTTTTGGACTCTTGTTCACTGCAATTTCAATTATTCTATCTGTAGAGCCATCTGCAAGTTATCTTGATTAATTAAAGCCAAAGAATTGAAAACCTTAACTTATATTAATTTGCTTTTAGTGCTTACTTTAAATTCCAATAAAGTTCTATTGCACATTCAAATTCTCCATTCAGACGCATTCTGAAGGTGCTTATTTGCACAACTGAAATCTGCCCTTTTCCCCAGAACCTGTGTAATACTGCTGGATGAAAAATACCTTTCTAACAAAAAACTGCTATGTTTCAGAGCAATTAAAACATATTTTTTAAGGTAGGACTGATAGTAAATAAATGAGATCAAATAAATGATTGATTTTGATTTACTTTACATTTGCTAAATTCACTGTTAAATTAAAACAAAAATATGAAAGTGCAGTTGGTATAAGTGTAGCTATTGGTATCAAAAGAAAACAAAAATATTTTCAACAGAAATATTCCCTTCTCTGCCCTGTCTTGCATTTGTTGCATATTCAAGTCTTCCAACAATTTTAAACAGGAGTTCTTGGTGTGTCACCTCTGTAAGAATGGTTCTTCACAGGGAAGTGTGACACACAGAAAAGAACTGAAAAAGAGAATTCACCTTGAGAACTTTAACTGGGTTGTACAATTTTCCACTGTGTTCAATATATTTCATAACAGCTAGTAGTTCTTTACAAAGGTCACTGTAAAATCATATCCTGTATTACTACATATTTCAGAAAGTGTTCCTTGTCTGCCAGCTGTTCAACTGAACTTTGTTAATGAAGGCAAAGTTTTCTAGGGTTATCATTCTGACCCTTAAACTGTATTATCTAGAAAACCATAAACCTTATAAAAAAAAAGATATGAAAAGGTTTATAAAACATTCTCTTAGCAGATCCTGTTTCCAGCCTCACCTTTGCTCTGAAGCTGGTTTTAAGCTCTTGCCACCATGCCTGCTGATTACAATGGGACGTGGGAAATGGAAACCAATGAAAACTTTGAAGGCTTCATGGTTGCTTTAGGTAAATGAAAAAATATTAGCTCCATAGAGATAAAGAGAAATGTTTCAATTATAAGTAATATCCTTCTAAAAATTAATTAGACTATTTTTGTAATGTGTGTTGTGGCATATGGGTTTCTGCCAATCACATGGAAAATAAAGTAATTGTAATATACTTATAATTACAATGATCTAAATATATTATATAATCCAGAGAAGACTCGTAGCCAAAGATATTAGTCTTTATTTAGCTAAATGAAAAAACAGATACAGATGGAAAAAAGCTTTTCAGATACAGAAGCTTTATTTATTCCTGGTATATACTTACTGTAACAGTCAAGCCACGACCTGTTTGGCTCTGTTAAAGAGGAATAAGATATTCAGTATCACTAAAGCAACAATAGTGTTTAGTGAATAATCAGTGCTTTGAACTAGTAGAAATCGTATATATCAGTTGCTTGGTAAATGCAATAAAAGCCTTTAAAAGCATTTAAAGATAAATGGGGGGATATTTCTTTCAATTTTTGTGGAAGACATCCTTACACAGTCAGTCTTAATGTCTACACTATATTTAGGGTGAACTACCACAAAATCCTTAATTGAGATGAAAATTTTGATGACAGTTTTACTTTCTGATTTATTTGTTCAGATTGAAAAAGAATAAATACACATGAACACATAAAAATAAACTTTCATAATTATTCAACAATTGAAAATAGTTATAATTTCCTCAAAGATTCAACTCTTTCAAGAGAGAAAGGCAAGTTTCAATATACATAGTTTTTAGCCTTTGCATTTATGGAGAAAAGCTCAATAACTTAGTGAAGTCTGTAAATACTATACACATACACCTGAGAGGTACAAAAAATTCATTTTTAAAAAATAAGAATGGTTAAGCCAATATGAATTTCAGGAGAAAGATACATACTAATTGAAGTGATTTGAGTGCTGGGGTTTTACAGTTATGCATAAAGGGTAATTACTACTTTATATGCAACTAAAATGTGATTTCAGCATTAAATATGCCAACTGCAAGTGAGCCATTGGGCCTGTTGGCCTGGATGATACTTAAGTCTACTCCTAGTTTTCACAAAGTGATTAATCCAGGCTGTATTCATCTACCCGAGGCTTCTCTCACTGCCTGCCTCAGCTTTTGGTCTTACCTATAATTCTTGCTTCTAGCCCAATTTTTACTGCTTTGAGCCTCCCTTGGTCTTTTCTCAGCTCTTTGCACTAAGACCTGACATACTTTTGGGGTGTTACTCTAACCACCAGTCATGATGTTCATCCTGCTCTAGTTCTGCTGGTGTTATAGTGATAAATTCCATCATATTTGGTTGCTCCTTTTTGGTAATTATCTTGATAAAGATCTCTACTTTTTAGGTTACTTTTAGGATGAAAATTAAACACAGGTGTCATTATGGTGGTATCTTTTAATTTGGTTGTAGTGACCATCTCATTACTTTTGCTTTCTTCCCCTCCAGTCTATCCTTGGATGAGATTCTTGTATTGTTTATTTCAGCTGAATTATAATATTTGACTTCTGTTTGTCATAAAATTCAGGAAAGATGTCAGGGAAAAGGATACCAGCTAATAATAACATTTCTTTGAATTTGAATTTACCCAGTGTAGAATTTAAACTGTGATTTTCATTCAAATTCAATAAGAATTTAGTGTCTTACTGTCATAATACAAATATTAATTCCACCAGCTTTAAGTGAAACTTTAATTATTATCATCCTTATATTCTGATCCCTTTAAAATAAGTAATCCATTTTCCAATGTTATAATTCTTTTTGTACCATAAATGCTAGTATGAGCTGGTCTACAGCAGTTCCTTACTGTATCTCAGTGGCATCATTAGAACCCTTTCAGCCAAGGGATAAATTATAGCTGTGCTATTATTAAATCAAGTGGATTTTTGATCCCTATCTGATCTTATATATCCCATTGGAAAGTAAGAGAAAAAATGGATGGAATACAGACATCCAATACTGGGAAGCCTGCTTAAAAATGAATAGTAATAGTTCATGACAATAAAAGAACTTGACCCACTCAATAGCCTGAAACAAATCAAGAGGAAGAATATGTTAGAATAAGGAATTCAATATAGATAGATTTTTTCCTGGGAAATATTTCAATTCCTTGCCTACCCTGGGCAGACTGTACTGGAGAAGTACTCCCTGAACTTCCTGATAAAATTTTCCAACTACTTTCCCAATAGGAATTCCAGCAACTAGTTGGGATGAAGGAGATATTTGCACCAGTCATCTGGATCTGACCCTTCAACAGTACATCTTGATTTTTTGTCCATGCATGCATCTAGATCCTATAAATGATACAAGTTAAAAACTTCCAATGAATTATCAAAAAAGCAGCACCAGAACTAATGCAAAGATATATGTTCCTACAGGTGATTGTCAGAAGGGAAAGAAATCACATGGAAAGGGTGAAAAGATATTCTTGTGCTCTGTTTCTCACAATTTTACATGTGGTTAATATTTGAAGTATTAAAGTGCTCAGGTTCAAAGCACACAGGTTTGGTTTTTTTTTTTTTAATTCATCCATCCTTTTAATTAATTCATAAGTATTTCTATACTTTAATTAAAGAATAGAGTTGCCCTTTAAGCTAGAAACTTTGATTTTGTCATAAACATGTTAGAAAGTATTTTAATCTACTGTAATAGAATAATATATCATTTTTATAGCTTGTATTGTTCAAAATGCAGTTATGAAAACCATGCTTTAATAAAACCTCCCCTGATTTTTCTCCAGGAGCTACAAGACTAATATATTAGTCAGAAATAGCATTTTTTTAGAAGCCTAGACACCTTCTTTTCCTCAGAGAGAACTAAATTTTATGTTACCTGGCTATAAATCAGACCCAGAGATACCTTTAATCCACCACAGCAGATAAAATATACCCAAGAAGTCTTGAATATAAATACTGAACAAGAACATTATTCCCCATGTTAAAAAGTCACAATTTATTTCAAGCCAATCCTCTTACTCAACTCGATTAGTATATCACAAGTAGTATAATGAATCTACCAAAAGAAAAAGGGCTCCATTAGTATGTGGCATTGCTGAGCTGACAATGATTAACTCGTATGCAAAACCACTAAAGGATGGCTAACAAACCAAAACTATTTTTCAATCTCTTGCAGAAGCATGTGAGATTATTGCATTTGCATATAGCACCATAATAAGATTCACTGCCAGCTGGTCAGAAATATTTATTGCAGATGGTAATGCAGCTGGCATTGGGCGGATTGTCTGGGGCAGACTGTCATCATGGTAATATATATTCTCCTTTTGGTAACTTCCAGTGCATCCAGTTGCAAGCAGTTGTTTACATCATAATGTTAGCCTTCACCCCGAACAAAATAAGGATGTTAAGGAGATCAGTGCTGCAAAAAATGTTGACAGAATATTGAACAGGAACTGTCAAATGCTGTAGTTTGATACTTTTTTGACTTTTGACTTGGAATTTGTTTCCCTTTAACATCTAAACTACAGTCCATTTCTGTGTCTGCTGTCTAACTATAATGAATAATTCAGGCTTTTATTTGATTGTTTCTTTGTTATTCATTAGTATAATTTTCATTATTTTTAGATTAATTAATTAACCTCTTGTGTACTCCTACAGACAATAGGTCCGATTTACAAGTAACATGCCAAAATCCTTGATTATATACTCATTCTAACAAGCTTATTTTGTGAAAAGGAGTATTATTCTGAGATTCTTCTTTTGGGGGTGGCCAACATTTGTAACCCTGCAGGGCATATACCAGTACCCCCGTATGCCTAGGAGCTACATGATTTATACTGCATCCTTAGAAAAGGGAATGGCGCTCAGGCTTAAGATGATAATAGCACTCCTGGCACCCCACAGCTTCATGTGTGAGCGAGGCCAAGAAGGCAATGTCAGTCTTCAGAGCCCCTGTTGTTTCACATTCTCAAAAAAAAGATGGAGATTCGGGTGATTTAACACACCAGCATCTATTCACTACGGGTTTTATGTTGCAGCTCTGCTTACAACTTCCCACAGATATCCTGTTAATAAATAAATTTCTAATCAGTGGAAGATCCTCAGCTTGAAAGTCCATGCTTGTTTGAAATTATCTTTATCTCTGCAAAGTGTTGCAGGTAAAAGTGTCACTTGTGGAACTATGTTCCACATAAAATGGTGGGTTTACGTGTAAATGTAAGTGCTGTGGGTTTTTTTATTTTTGGTAACAAATACTGGAATCTTCACTGTTATAGTCTCTTCTGGTTTTTGGCAGGTATTGATTTTGCGACTCGTAAGATTGCAAAACACTTGAAACAAACAAAGGAGATTATTCAAGATGGAGATAATTTTAAAACAAAAACTCTCAGTACTTTCAGAAACTATGAACTGAATTACACAGTGGGAGTGGAGTTTGAAGAGCATACCCAAGGACTGGATAACCGAGTGGTAAAGGTAAAAATTTGGTACCTGATACCTGTTTACACTACAGATGTAAAGCAGAAATAATTTGCATCTTGAGACAGATTTCTTTCTTGCTACAAGCATTTATTATAAATGCAAAACAGGATGGTTACTCAGATACGTGAGGACAATCACAAATTACATAGTTTTCTAGTAGGGGATTTTTCCAGCTTTTCTATGATACAACTTTCTGTATTTAGAAAGTAGCAAAACTGTATTTTTACCTATGTATCTTCCTTAATGAAACAGCAAATTCATTCCTTTGAATTTAGGACCTTCTCTGTGTCAACACAAATTTTCAGTTCTGAATGGCTACGTTCAGACTGTATTTTAATCTGAGCCTGTTCAACATCAGGTGGACAGTTCAACGCTTGGACACTGTTAAAAATAAACCTGCACTCAGCCGTTAACCTTAACCATAACCCTTTGGGAAGGGTCAAGAAAAAAAATGTGAGCCAGTGCCACCACTGATATGGGTAGCAAGCCTACTACCAGTGGTAGACAGGCAAGGAAGCCCAACAGTGCAGGATTTATTATCTTTAGGATTATAGGAGTAACCTGAGCTCAGAATTCCCCTAGGAAACTGTGGGCATATTCAGACACCTGTCAGTGAGATATGTGAGCAAGTAACATTTGGATCAAGGACCATATTGTATGTTAGCCCATGTCCTACCTCATAGGACAGTCAACTAAAGTCTGTTTCTGTGAGGCATTCAAGCAACACTGTATTAAGGAAGCCAGTGAGGAAAAAAATACACATGAGCACTAACTACATTCACTTAGTGAATTCAGCTCCATGTTTCCACATCAATACAGCTTCTGCTTTACTCTCTTCTCACCCTTAAAATACTTAAGCAAGATTTTCAAAGGGAGAAAGGTCAGTAGATCTTAAATTCCCATTGACTTGCAGACTCTTCATTATCAATTATTTGGAAGGAAGGAAAGACAGCTTGTACAATTATAACCCTACCTGGTTTAATAATTTTTGCCTAATATTCTTTTCTAAACAAATTATATTACTTGTTGCTAACGAGAGACAGAAGAAGAAAGTATGTCATGCCATTGTTCTCTGGACTGCTCGAAAAGAATTTTCTGGCCATTTTATTAACAAAACAATGCCTCAAACACACTGAAGTCAGATGAAGGTAATAAAACTGCTAAGCAACATTTAAATGTAAAGAAGGCATGGATAATTTAAAGAGCATGTAGCTTAAAAATTCCGTAAATAAGAAAGAAGTTAACCAAAATGGAATGAGTTTTGTCTCGTTATTAATAGAAAGCTCCCTCATAAGGGACATAAATCATCCACTGCTGAACTAGAAAATGAATTAAGGTTCAAATACTCTTGGAGCTTTTTAATAACTGAACTTCCATTGTAATTGGTCTCTGATGAGGATTTTCCTATGATACATGGTTAAATGTCTCCCTAAAGTACAATGGTTCAAATCTAGAACAATTCCAACAAACTTGCTTTGAATGTGCTCCAGTGTACCTGAGTAGAGAACTTAGCCTTACAGATACAGTCATGCTGCTCCTGGACAAGAATCAGCTACCCAATACCCTGTTTATTAGTGGCACACTCTGAATCACACCAAATCATGAAATGGTTGAGTATGAAAGGGACCTCTTGAGATCACCTAGCCCAACCCCTCTGCTCAAGCAGGGGCAGCTAGAGCATGTTGACCAGGTTATGATCATATCTCTTTAAAGGTCTTTTTTGAAAATAAAAGTATACATGAAAATATACAAATAAACTTATTGCGTGAGAAGATATTTACCTACACTGCCTCATTTTATGCACAGCAAGAAAAGGTGTTAGCACAGCACCAGTTGGTATAAGCCCCCAGGTCTTCACTCATGAAACCTTAGAATCTTTTTATTAATGGCTTTAAACAACAAGAAAAGAGAAATACAATTTTGTGTACATTGCACAAGTACTTGTTAATTCACTCTTGCTCACTCATTAGTACGAGCACTTTGTGTTTGTGAAGAAATACATGGAAATGACAAGCCCTGTGAAAGCTTCACTTCAAAATGCTGTTGGCAACTTGAATGCATTCAGGTTTTGGTTGAATGGTTGATTTGGGTTTTTTTAGGAAGAAGACGCAAAATGATAGGAAGCAACTGCAATTGTGTCTTCTCGTTGTTTGACTGAGCTTATTTTCATGGATTCATAAAATTCTCATTAACATATCCAAGTTAATTATCTGATTCATGCAGACACTAGTGACCTGGGATGGTGACAAACTGGTATGTGTTCAGAAAGGTGAAAAGAAAAACAGGGGCTGGAAGCACTGGATTGAAGGAGACCTACTGCACCTGGTAAGGGCTGCTATGCAGATACATAGCACAGAACTGAGACTGCAACAAAGTACGGTTTTCCATTTCAAAGGGCTTGTTACTTGTTCTGGTTGGAATGCTCTTATTTTGACTGCTCTGATCTCTGAACTCTAAGGAAATTCCACCTCTGCTACCACTCAGGAATGCTCAATTTCTTTCCACCTGCTCCCGATTAAGTCATGACCTTGCAGTGGTTTTTTTTGTCCAGTCCACTGCCCTCCAGTTATTAACTCTTGCTACACCGTACCTCTAACATCATCTTGTCCTTATATGATCACTGGTAGGAAAAAACCACACCAGTATGGGACAGATTACAAGAAAAATACTATTCTTTGTTCTGAAAGATGAATTATGAAATTTTAGCATATTATGCCATAATATAGATCAGAAACCTCTGGGTACTCAGGAGAACCCTGCAAGCAACCTACACTGCAATTGTTTTGTGCTAGTACAACAAAAAAGTCAAAACATTCATGCATCCGAGTTAGTAAACTGGAGCCCAGAAATAAATGAGGTGAGTCCAAGAGAGGCCAGAAGAGCCTGTGCAGGAAATAAGCAGTCAGTGAAGTCCAGAAAGATTTAAAAATATAGAAACATAATGATAATGATTCCAGAGGTTTTTTGGGAGAGCAATCAAGAAATGGGCATGATAATGTTGGATAGTGCAATAGGTGGGTTCAGAAAGATTATGGAAGAGAGCTAGATTTCCATCTAGCTATCTACTCCTTCCCAAGTTTACCCTACAGATAGGCCAACCACATTGTCTCAAGTCCATATGCTTAAAAAGTCACAGCAATTAATTAAAAAACACAGTCTGCCACCTAACTAAAAGCCAAGTGTCCAGTACAATTTTTTCAAATCTATTTTAACACATATTCAAAAACTGACCTAATAAAAGTTCCACATGCTGGCACCAGGATTCAGGCTAAGCCTGGTGCAAACAGGGAGACCAAGGATACTCCTACAACAGTCTTTAGAATCTCTATTGCAGGTTTGGCCAATTGTTGGCCAAAAAGCCAGCTTCAACTCACTTCAAAGTCTTATTTTACACAGGAATGTTGGCTAATCAGAAGACTAACCAAACTGACTACACTGCAATGTGCAGGTGTGCCAACCTTTACGAGGTCAGCTGCAACACTGGACAAAAGTGGCGTATTGTTCTGGCCCCTGAAAAATGGCTGGGTCCATCTCTTAAGCAAATGTCCTCATGTTTTTAAAGCATCCCTCATTTTTTTTATTTCCTTGTTTCATTGCTTCTCATGAATTATGAGATAACATGTGAATTATAAACTATTACAGTATATTGTTTTAATAACAGAGAATGAAAAGCCTTGCATTAAAGAGCAATTTTAATGCATTTTTCATGTTTACTCTTAGACCTCAATTCATGTGTCAAAATCTAATTACTGCAACACGTGGTGCTGATTGGTTACATACACTACTCTTTCTGTTCTCTTTTTCATACACACACCTTTTTAATGCAGTGGCTCTGCTGTAGTAATTTATGGTGGGATCTGCTGTGTATGCAAAATACAACTTTTACTACTATATACTTACTAATTGTTTTAATACTGTAGGAACTGACATGTGAAGACCAGGTGTGCCATCAGGTGTTTAGGAAGAAAAACTAAAATTGACCAGAAAGCCACACAGATCTTCATTACACTATTATGCTGTTATGTTTTGTCTAAAAAGAAGAACCCAGCCAGATTTGCAATAATTCTTTGACAATGCTATGTGAATGTATTTTGTACCTGTTTATGGAAACAAACACATTTTATAGAAATAATGTCTATAGAAAACACTTACAAACATTATAAATTTGTTTGTTTTTCAGTCTGGAGTTAAATAAAACTAATTGTCTTTCAAATAATGCTTTTCTACGTCTTTGCCATGATTTCCAGAGGAATGCCCTTTATCAACAAGGCTGAAAATTAACAGTCACAATTATCTCAACCACAGTATATCTCTCCACAGTGCTGTAATATCACATTCGGATGACTGAGTAAAATGGACATTCATTGGGCTGTTTCTATTTAATTTAATCCTGGATCACTAAGTCCACAGTTTCAAGCAACAGAATGGCTCACTGAACACAATGCATCACCTTCCACATCCACGTCATTCATGTGAATTTGGCCCAGGTCTATAGCTGCTAGTAGTTACCACCTGATAAATGTCTCACGGCCAATGTGAAATGCTGCACCTCGGTCCTAACATGCAGTAACTGATGGTGCTGGTAACCTCCAGTTAGAGCTGGCATCCTACTAATAATCCCAGGGGAGAAATCTGTTGTTTGATGCAAAACCTACATTCAAGAGTTGCTCCATGATGTGAAAGCTAAGGTCTACTCATGGCTGGAAGAGGAAGACTGCAGAAGATACACAGACTGTATGTACCCCGTGTGTACAGACTAGCCAGCATGTTGCAATCTTCACCTTGTATGTACCTTTCAGAGACTTTAAAAAGAAAAGTAATTTCCATACAACTGTTCTCAGTTTTATTTAGGGTTTTTCGAAAGAACTCATGTTCTTTGCTGAAGGCAAGTTTAAGTTAACCATGGATGGCGAGCCCTACTTCAGTAGATGGAAAAGTGAAATTAATCAACTAAATGTGTGTACAGTTTCCACAGGCCTGAAGAGCTTGTATGCCCAAAAGCTCATCTGTCTTTCCCAACTCTATGAATTATTCTAATAAAATATACTGTCTTTCCTACAACCTTGCCTTGCAGATATATAAACTTTCACATAAACTTTATCACCATTTCAATTCCCTGTGGTCCATAGGCCCCCCATCTTCTGTTTAGTATAGGAGGAGCGGAAATTCACTAAACAGATCAGTGGTAGGGAATTAGAGAAAAGATGTGGAAAAAAACTTTGCCGAAATGGAGGAACATATGCTTTCTCCCCATCCCCACCTGCTGCTTAGATACTGTCAAGAGCTCAGGATGGAGAAGGAGTGAGACAGTTTCCCAGCTGAAAACAAGGTTACATGTGCAAAAACCCAAATCTGATTAATGTGTCACTAATACTTACATGGCCATGGGCATATAAGTGCATATGTAGGGATATTTTTATGAACTGGACTTTGCTTCTCCTGATAAAGATTGACCTGATATCTAACTTGCTGTGTACTTCAGCTGAGCAACGCACTAATGTCTGCATAGAAGAAACTGCACTTGGAGTTGGTGAACTCCTCATTTTTTCTTATCCAGCCCCAATCTGGACTTTCCAGTAGAAACATACTAAATTCCTGTTTCTAAGTCTTTGCTAGTTACTCGGCTAAGAAGCACCACAGTTCATTAAACTTTCTAAATGTTACCAGGACAAAGTAATCACTAGGAAACAAAATGAGCATGTTTTAATCAGTGACATTTCTCATAGTTGGTTCGTGCCAGGAGTAAGCCTCCACACTGCAGGGTTTCATAACTTCACACCAGATCATAAAACAGAGGAAAAGCTTTCATATATCACAAAGAACTATCATTAATTCACCAATGATGAGTTTGAAGATGGAAAGCAAGCATTGTTCAATTGATTGCTTATTATGCTTACTAGTTTTATCTAATGGATATGGCTGGGAGGTAAATGAAGTAGGCAATTGAGCACTCGAGTAGACTTTGATTAAGAGAAAACTGGATCTGACCCTATTTTTTGCCAATTTTGGAAATTAAAATTCCAGACTTTTTCACAGGGAGTAAGAAAATGTACACCTTTTTTTTTACATTCCAAAACATTATTTTCTTCCTGCACATATTGATATTCAAGAACTTGCAGCACCCTTCACAAGTGTATGCACAGAACTGGAGACAGAGGAGATACTCATTGTGTTGCATTATAATTACTTCCAAAGGTATGCTTGTTTGTGTCGTATTTGCGATGTTAGGTTGGTCTCTAAGCTGTTCAAAGTCCCTGATCTCCTCGTCAGCAGATTAAATACTTGCACTGGAGGAACAGACCTTGCTGGTAAATCAGAGAATGTTCATCCTCATGTTTTCAGCCCTCCGGCATGCAGTGCTGTCTCAGCTGTTTTGAAGGATTACCATTTGCATTGATTCTTTTCCTTGTAGAGAATATTACTCAAACACAGCTAAAAGGAAGGGAATTTACCAGCAACCTTCTGATCCAGAAAACGGAAAAGCCTGTACTATAACAAAAGCACTTCCTTGTGAGTACAGTACTGGGGAAAAAAAAGAGTCAGTACCGTTACTGTCACCAGACTTTTCAAGTGACAATGATAAAGGTGTGTGTAAGGCATGTTGATGGTGGAATTTCTAAAAATCCTCTGCACAGAGGCAATTTTTCTCCTTAAAAGTAAATGAGCATTTTCTTATCAACTGTTAAAAGAAGAAAGCAACACTGCAGGCAAATGCTGTAGAAAAACGTAAATGTTCCTACCAATAACGGTCTGTGGCTAGTTCCTAAAATGCTATCTTTCTATTAAGCTCTGAAGGGTCACCTAGGTACCATGTGCACAGAATGGCTTTCCAATTTTCCATGAATATCCTACGCACTCTGCTGGTTTGCTGCCTGTGAAAGACGTCTACGCCACCACCATCTGGCAAACTGTCTGAGGTTTCCAAATCAGCATTTACTTCAAGATCTGATGAAGGCAAATAAAATTTCACCAAAAAAAAGTTGTTTCATTTTATTTATTTACATTCTTTTTAACATGGATAAATATTTTGCCTTAGTGGGGAGAGATTAATAGGATTCCTTCAGAAGGTTTTTTCCCACTAGAACACATACTTTTCAGGTTTAATTTGTGATAGATTTGAAGGGCAGAGGTTGCAGATATTTTAATTTCAGATTGCTGATTACACTTGTTATGCAGATGGTGAAGATTAGAAGAAATCATTTTGTGAAAACGAGATTTAAAATAAAATTACCCAGACAAGCTTTTCAATAGCTAGCTGCACAGATTCTGTCAGTTCTTCTCTAAATATCACACTTTCTTTAATTATATCTCACACTGCAGTGCTTCAGTCATCATTAAATAGAAATGGGAATGCAATCAAAGACAGTACATATTCCAGAGTTCTTAAAGGTGGAGAATCCATGGAGCTTTGCCTTATGTGACAGCAGAGACTCCACTTGGCATAAGAACATAAACATGAAAGGCTGTTGCAAAAGGAATGAGGGCACACCATCATCCATACCCAAAGACAGGAAAAGAAAGACAGGACAGGAAGTAACAGGCTTAAATTGCAGCATGGAGACTTCAGGTGAACATCAGGCAACACCTCTGCACTCAGAAGATAATGAAGGACTGGAAGAGGCTGGCAGATGAGCTTGTGGAGCTCTATGCTCCAACCATAGTATCTACTTTATTTCATCAGCAAATCAAGCTGAGTCTTTCATTGTACCTGTAGTAATACTATTAGACAAAAAGACTGTCAGGAAGATCTCCAAGCTATTACATTTTTACAGTTTTTATGGAAAAAATGGCCAAATAGAGTACCTGCAGTAAGAGAAAGGCTACAACATAAACTCATATATACCAAGACCCAGAAACAAGCCTTAAGAACCACTGGAAATTCTCCTTACCAGTTTTCATGTTGCTGTACTCTGGATTCCTGATGGTTTTAGTTTAGGTAATAGTCTGTCACAGAAAGGTTTTCTGAAATTCTGATAAACCCTTCGAAAAGACTTTTCCTGTAACTTGAGTCATGACTTCAAAATTAAAGCATGGCATAAAATTTAAATAGGGTATCTCCCTGTGAAAGCTGCAAAGGGCATTCCTTTGAATTGCTTTGAATAGGTAGTACTCTTTGTTGCTTTTTGTCACTGCACCTGAAGTCAAGCATTTTCCTACATTTTCTTAACAGGTTTTTTTCTGTCGCCTCTATTCCAATCACTTTCGGCTTTATAATATGTACCTTTACACACACACGTATGTACATTCAGGGGGAGAGGGGTTTGGTAGCCTCATTTGTTAAGAAAAGGAGGCATAGGTGTCCACAACATGTTTGCTCACACAACTACAGCTTTTGAACTGGTTGCCCAGTGTAAATTGGCCAAACAAATCTGACAAAGGATAAAGACTGTCTCAGATGTGAGTTCCACAATTTTATATGGAAATTAATGGTGCAATAGAGTTCTACTTTCAGTAAAAGACAGGCTACAGGGTGAACTCATGCTTATCAAATCTCAACAAAATCACTTAGGGTAAAAACACAACAAACTCCTGTAACCATGGAAAACCTTCAGCTGGAGTTCATATCCTGATGAGTTCATATCATGAGACAAAATCCATAGGAAACCAAGCTTCAGTAGTTCTGCTGCTCACAGTAGTATTTGGTTTATTGACTACCTTATAATATTTAATATTTCTGCTACTTACTCAATTCTCTGATTTGTCTTTCTGATCAAAACTGTCTTCATCTTTCAGTGTCTTTCTGACCACTTTTTTTTTTTCAAAATTTGTTCATCTCTTCCTGCACATGTGCAGGGAAAAAGAACTTTAATAACTGAAGAATAAGCATATGTTTTTTGTGGAGGTGCCCTAAAGTCAAAGACGGTTTAAATTTTCTTGTGGCCAGACTGGGGTTTTTTTAATAAATCAAAAACACCTTTATCTAAATTAGGTTTTCATTTTCTAAACATTTTTGATAAGCCAGTAACAGTAAATAGTCAGGAATAACACCTGGAAGATGAGCTTTACTGGTTAGAGGATTAATGCAGAGTTGAATGGCTCCCTTTGTGAAATAACAGCCATGGTTCTCTAAAAACACAGATTGCTGTTTGCTACTAATGGGTGCCTTGAGTAGCATTACAGAAAATTGCTTTCTTTGATGACATAAACTGAATACACAGAAAACACGAACACTTAGTTAAAATGTTAGCACATCAAAAGCCACTAAAGGAAAATAACTGTTTTCCAGAGAAGGGCTTTGTATGATCATAATTGAACCATTTCTGTTTTAGTGAACTTGTGCCATTTAAAATGGGAAGCAGAACCAGATTTTCTACTGCCATGCTGATTGCATAGTCACTCTGCAGCAGAGCAAAATCAAAGTTGACGGTGAGTAAATCACAATGGCAGAAATTAATTAAATGTTGGCCATTGGCTGCAGGATCCAGCGTGGTCCCCAGTGGAAGTCTAGACAGCTCCAGCCTTTGCCCTGATTTGGACTTCCAGATACAACATCTGCTCACAGCAATAGGGTTATCGGACTGTTTGGATTATACCTCTTCCTACCTGACTTGCCTCACTTTGCTTGTATTGTACCTGCACTATGAGATTCTATACAAGGGCAATGCCCCTACAAGAGAGCGATATTTATCAGGAGATGATCCCATACCAACTGGCTGAACTTCTTCCCTGAAACAAGGTAACTCAAAGGAATTGCACAACATATTTTAGTATAGTAGTTTAAACCTCTGGAATGTTCCACTGACACAGCAGGAAGTACAAGGCAATGAAGATTCTGACCCTTCAGTTCCGGCTTGGGTTTACAAGTTTTTATAACCTGTTTTTTTCACAAGGATAAATTTCTGTATTCTATTGATACAGTTTATGTTTGCCTTTTCTTTCGAAGAAGAAAGTCAATACTTCTCGAAGTCATAAATAAGGAAAAAAATCTTTGTCTCACTGTAAATCTCAATATAAACAAACTATAAGCAAGGCAGTACATGAAAACACTATAATAACTTCTCAGATATGTGTTTCTATTTATAAAATATATGACAAAACTCTGTAGCTGTCCTACCGCAAGTAATTTAAATAAAATGAGACCTACAATATATTAGGAATCTTCCAATGAAAAGTAGAACATATTTTGGCACCTTGGAATAGGGTTAAAATAGGCTCAAATAATACATCTCTCACTGCAGATTTGTTTCCTAATGGAAGTAGACACAGACTAAAATTCTTTCATAGAATAAATCAGTATCACTCTACTGGCTGTAACACCAGTGCAACAACTTATGTACAAAACTGGGCCAGCAAAGTATTTCAAACGTATGTAGTCCTTTGCCTAGACTGCCAACAATGGTAACAATCAAAACTTCTAAATGCATACACTCTGGATATAATTCTGCAGTTACATATGCATACAAACTCACACAGAACATTTTCATCTTAAGCACTTTACAGTCCAAATCACTTTCTATATATTAGATCAATGCTAGAGCATTTGGGCTGCATGATTTAGGGCTTTTTTCTGGATTCCTCTTGGACTAAAGAACAAAATATGGAAACATTGCAATCAATTGGTCTCAGACTGTTAAAAGATTAAAACTTATCCTTCTTTCCTGACCACTCCATTAGGTTTTGGTAATGAAAACCATTACTACTCCTCTCCTTTCCTGACAGCTGCATCAGCAGTAATTAATCTCCACTGACTGAAGAGCATAAAGGTAGCCTGGTGCTTTTATCACCATTTTTTTCTCCTGCATTATGATTATGTATCAAAAAAGATGCCAGAGAACATCTTTAGGTAGGAGAAGATTCAATCTGGGAACATCTATATATAGTACAATGCCAGGTCCTATTATGTGGTGGTATTAATTAGAGAGGGAAAAAAAAGTAACTCTTGGTTTATGTAGCTCTCCTTAATGTGTAAGATTGTAACCACCTCACTGTATGGTGAAATGAGCTGCAAAGTACAGCATGCCTCTCTTATCTAATGCATGATATAGGCAAGCTTTCTTAAACACTTAATACTAATATGCTTCATGGCCCTTTATAACTTGCTTGAAGCCACAGAAGAATTTGCAGCATCTTCTCTGAAATGTCAGTTTAGGAATTATTTTTATAAGAGAATTTATATAATGACATTATTAATAAAATGAGTAATACAATAAGTATATATTTTTCCTATACTATAACCTTCAGCACAGAAAAATTTCCTCAAATTCTGTCTACACTGCAAATGCTTATTGCCAGAAACCTCCTTTTGTCACTTGGAAGTATAAATACAAATCTGATGTAAGCTACTAAAGCCCAGTTTTTGTCTTGTCCAAATGAAATCTACTTTCCCACACAACAGAATTCTCTCAGCCAACATAGTCACCAAAAATACTGCTGAAAAAATAACACTGGCTCCCAGTGTTATTTTATATAAGCTTACAGCTTCTATTTGCAGTCAGAGCCAGTCTTGTGAGTCCCGTCTCTGAGAAGCAACTCAAACAACTCCATCACTGATTTGTTACATTTAACATAACAATATTCAACAATTGTCATGAAATAGTTCACACAAAAAATCAGACAGCATTTTCCTTAAGATCTATTTATAAATAATTTAAAAGTTGCAAACAGTAGATAACATCTCTTCCAGTTACAAACCCATCCAATGAGGCTGGATTTTGTCAGCAAGCCAGCCAAGCATGCATAGGGACATAGCAATGTCCTGTCACACAACGCGTTACAGTAAGTTTTTTGTAAAGGATGCCCTAGTGCAGTCCTTGGAAACACAAAAAATTTCACAAAGAAATAGTTCCTGTTGGTCAGCTTGATGCCAGGACGTGCTCACATGCATGTGTCCACCTGCAGCTGTCTACACTGAAGCACTGCTTAGGCAAAAATGAGGAAATCACCCATCCTTCATTGAATGGGATGCTGTTGTGATCTTCCTTTGATTAATGGCAAGAAAGTGCTGGGCAAAAACAGGCACACAGTTTACTGAACATGGAGCAGCCAACCCATGCTCATTTGCTATACTATGGTAACCTGCTTGTCTATCACAGACTGCAGACCTTAAGTTTAGCAGTGCAGAGACTAACGAATGAGGAATAGGAACTACAACACTTGCTTGACCTGTGGTTAGACAGAAGATTTCAGTCTTTCTATAGCCTGGTCCACACAGGAATTATTTATGGATATAAACATGTCAGTACCAGGTTCAGTGATAATTTTTACAAATTTTACACATTTTTACAGATTTGAGTATGATGAGTACATATCATAAAATGGATAGAGTTATGCCAGCACTGAAATGCTTTACAGAAGTAATTAATTGGTAAGGAAAAGTGTGCACCAAATGAAACACATCTATGCAAGCATTTATCCACACATGCTAAATGTCTGTTAATAGGTGATGTAAAGGATACTTGCTCCTATTTTTAAGTTACAGATACGGAGTGGGTCATGAAAAAGGTTAAAATTATGAAGAAAAACTGTTTTAAAAAGGGATTTTGTCCAAGCCAAATAAATTATCAGTATAATAGAAGAAGAAAATCAATGATCCAAAAAAAAAAAAATCGCCAAACCCCTGGAGTTAAAAGCAGCAGTGAAAACTGAAATAATGTTATTCACTTCAGTGGCAGGCGGTCTAAGTTCCGGTTTCAAAGCCGTGAGAGCGTTCGGGCCCGGGCGGCCTGCGGAAGATGTTCCAGGTCAGCCGCAGCAGCGGCCAGGCCCGGCCCGGAGCCACGGGCGGGGTC
>NW_010259580.1:0-14644 GCF_000690775.1 Eurypyga helias
AGTTTTTGTTGGGTTTTTTTGATTTGTTTTGATTTCTTTTATTTGGTCCTTTTTTTAATGCAAGTTCTATGTTTAATTTTAAAAATATGACATTATTAAATTATTCTAATATAAACTCCACATAAATTCCACATAGTTTTATTTTTAGGCATTTTCTTCTGAAAAACATAATTCTCTTCTATAATGCCAGAATTTTTTTTCATATAAAATGTCAATATATGTGATAGGAGGCTTTTTAACAATGTGTCAATTCATAACAATCCATGGTCTCCTATAAAGTTGGGAATAATGACACTACAGTATGATACACATGGAATGTAACACTGCTGCTTCTATAAAGAGATACAACTCTTGCAGTCAGCCTTTATTTGAGAATTTCATCATGAAGTTTTGCCTAGTGTGTAATGTGAAACTTCCTCATAGAAGTCACAGTTTAATATTTCTTGACTTATCCATAATGGCAATCAAAACCAAAAGTTTTTCTTCCACTTTACAATAATCTTTTTATAGACCTGAAATTCCTGTATTTCTCTTCACTTTCTTTTCACTTGTAGACCAAACAGCCAAATTCATTCTTAGATTGCATGTTAATAATTTCTGAGTACTGTTTTTGAGACATAATTTATGGTCTTAATATTGTCACAACACCCCAGCGGAGAACTTACCAGTATGTGAGAGTTCGAGTTAGAAAATCCTTTGCATAAGCTGAGAATATTGAGGGGCTTCAGGATCCATGTTAATAGGAACTTTTGAGTCCCTCCTTGCTATTTCTGCAATATATGCCCTATGTATTGTTGTATAATTAAGTTTTGTAAAGGCAGTGTTCATCAAAATGGAACTTCATATATGCTACAAGTACACTACAGGAAAAAGTCAATTAATATATTACTGTTTATGAGACTATTTGCTTAGAACTAACATAGTAAAATTAAAGTTATTTCAGAAGGATGTCCTAGACTGATTTCTATTATTTGGTAATTTTGTGGGGGATTTTTAGACAAACATAAATTCTACATTGTCAATGTAAATTAATTCTCTGAGTAGATAACAGTAAGTTGAATAACTGAACTCTACAGGCTACATATTGTCTAACAAGCTGGCCCTTCCTTTCTAAGTACATATACTTCTCTGTTGCTGGGTTATGGTTAACTGTGATTTTAATGGACCAGTGAGCCATAAAAAGCCTGTATTTTTCCATGGAGACAGACATAAGCCTGAATTTACCACTATATTTATATATATATATTCATATGAAAAATACTGAATTGGAACTTGAAAGATGAAGTCTGTTGTTTCTCACTGACAGCAGTAAAATGTTTCCAAATAGACACAAGCATTTGTTGACACCTACAATTACTGATTTGAATCTTGACAAATAAAGATTACTATATTCTATGTATGTTGCACATGAAAGACAATTTTCTAAATACCTTACAGAATAATTTTTCTAAAAGTGTACATTAACAGTGTAAAGATTTTACATTTTTATGTTTTGCCCAAACCGAGGAGGTAGAAAACTTTTCATTACACTATGACTCATGCTGTTGAGATTTTGTCATCTATTCTGTTATGTCAGAAGTAAAGACAAGATGAAATATGCTTTGACAAGTTGTACACATACCAATGCCACAAAACACTAGCTTACATGGCTTTCTGAAAAGTGAAAAGGGTTATTTACTGTAGGCATATAAACTCTCACACGAATCTCACTCCTATTGAAATGAGAGCCAAGAAAGTTCAGGGAATTCTCCACTCCTAACAACTTTAGAGAACTGACAAGAAACCTTGCCAATTTTGGTCACGTTATAATTGCTGCAGAAGTCCTGGCCCAGACACAAGTTTTCTCTCAAAGACAAGCTGTAATGAAACATTACATGGTTCTCAAAAGAAATGGAAAAACTTGGGAGGACTATTTATTTTTTAAAATAAATAAAATTAATATAATTCTGTAAACACAGAATAATTTATATACAGATTTTATGTAGCCTTATGTAAATATACATGATTTACATAAATAATGTATGAATATTATATTTTTTATTTAATAATAAACTTTTGTTAAGTAAATTTAACAACTTAGTTTTTAAAGGAAAAATTTATCTCATTGCATGTTAGATACTAAGAAGTGTTTAATTTTGCTGCTTGCAGAAGTTTATGAGAATCACAGAATCATTCAGGAAGGGTCATCTGGGAATGTCCTCCCCTGCTAGAAGTAGGGTTAGCTAGAGGAGGTTGCTCGGTACCTTATCCCGTTATGTTTTGAATATCCCCAAGGATACCAACCCACCTTAGGAAAAATACAAAGGATAACAATCCGTAGCCTTTCTGGGCAATCTGTTACAGTCAGTGTTCAACAGTTCTCACTGCAAAAACTTTTATGTTTAAATAAAACATCCTATATTTGAGTTTGTTCACGTTGCCTATTAATGTCACTAAGCATCACTAAGAGTCTGACTCTTTAGTACACCCATATCAGGTACCTCATACACGCTGAGAATGTATGGGCCTTGTCTTTTCCAAGCTGAATAGGCCCATCTCTCCCATCTTCTACTCATCACCTTCACGGCCCTTTGCTGTGAACTTGCTCTGCTATGTCCATATTACTGCTGTGCTGCAGAGTCCAGAACTGGACAGAGGACACAGCACTCCAGATTTGGCTTCACCTGTGCTGCTTAGAAGGGAAGGATCACCTCCCTTCACCTGCTGGCAGCCCTCTTCCTAATGCAGCCCAGGAGGGGTTTTGGCCTTTTCTGCAAGGGCACGTGGTTGACTCTTGTTCAACTTGTGTCTACCAATACCCTGAGGTGTTTTTCTGTCTATCTTCTTTCCAGACAGCCTTCCCTCAGCTCACACCGGTGTATGGTATTAATCTGTGACAGGTGAAGGAATTTGTCTTTCCCCTTGCTGAACTTCATGAGGGCTCTGCCAGTCCATTTCTCCAGCCTGTCAAGGTGCTTCTGAACGGCAGCCCAAACATGCAGCGTATCAGCCATGCCTCTTAATATTTTATCACTGTCTCAGCTGAAAAAAGGCCCTTCCAAAGTCAGTTCTCCACATCTGTACTAGAACAAAATGAATGGTCTCCTGAAGGCGCCTGTCCCTCACCACTAATGACTGCTGTGCCTAGACGACTGTCTTGTACTATACACAGAAATTTCCAACTGGCAAACTTAGGCAAGGTGAATTTATGCTGAGGTTTTACATTATGTGTCAAAATGAAGAACTATGGAAATCCAAAAGTGTATAGTTAGCTCATCAGAAATGTGCTATGCTTTTCTCAAACTTTGTCCTTTCAGTAGCAGAAGTCTTGCATTCAGTTCTAGCATAACTTTTATCACAACATATGTATATTTCATACAGTAAAAAAAGAAACAAAAATTCTCCCATTCTTTTATGTGGTGTGATGTTTGTATATCAATTCAATAATTCAATTTAGCTCCTTTTAAATTTCATTAACCTGCTTACAGACAATTATTTATTTACTGAAATTTTGATTCTTCAAGAACGTCCAAAGGAAAACAAGCAGCAGTGTCCACACTGTATATCTTATGTTTGGGATTTAGCTGGACAGAATGAATGATCTTTAAGACATGAGGAAAATGCATACGCCATGGGCATAGACAGAATTCATTACAGTCTACCTGTTCCCTCAAGCAAAAAAGTTTTTCTGTTTAGATATCTGGATTACACCTACTCAAATATAACCAAAGTGAGTTTTGGCCTTATCAACTCTTACACATTCTGTTTGATTTTATATGCTTTTCTAGAGCTCATATCTTCGGGTAATGTTAATCCTTCAGACTAAACAACTGCAGACTAGAATCAATATCGTTAATCTAAATCATTAAAAAATGCCCATGTTCAGTCTTAGACAATCACAATTAGTCATACAAATCATCAGGTATTTTAAAGTTTAAATCATGAATGCTTACCTGCCTTCTGATTTTAAATTAACTGTGCTTGTACCACATCAGAATGAATAATGTAGTATTTTCTTCTGCACTTCCCTAAAAATTCATTTTGCAGCTTCTTCATTGATATAAAATATGTTACTTTTCATGCAACATCACACCTTCTCCTCACCTTTCTTTATACTTCCCCTCTTTCCACAGCTGAGGACGTCCTCATTCTCCTATTGTATAAATGACAGCTTGGTGTGTAAGGACAGAAATACCAAAGTTGGCAAGGGAAGAACAGCCAATATCTGGACCATTTTACAACAGATTGAAAGAAGAGAAGAAGAATGATACTGATACGTTGGGATCCTGCTGTTGCTACTCTTTCAAAAAAAAAAAAGAAAAGGCAAAACAAAACTAAACCCCCACATTTTCAGCCAGTTTACCTATGTATTTCTTTTTCAAAAAAAAAAAAAAAAGCATGGTTCCAAAAGGGTTTCTCTCTACAAGGTGTTGTCTCTTATCTGTGAGGTAAAAAAAAAGCTGTTCTAAGAGTGTTTACTGCTTGGCAGTCTAAAGACCATGTTCAAATTTGTAAGATCTGCTGTAATTTCATGACTAGAATCATTTGAGGCCTTGAGCACTTCTAGGTACAGACTGCCCTGAGTAAAAAGGAAGAGAGAGCATCTGTAGCCTTTGTTGCAGGCATCACCTGTCACAGCGCATCTTCTCTCAGTCCTTCAACGTGCTTGCAGCCATTCAACTGCACTGCTTCCTCTTCCCACACTACTGTTTCAGAGACGCTGTTCCTCCTCCAGAAATCTTAACTCAAACCAGGATTCCTGGCTATAACTCTACTCATTAACTGTGAAATCATTTAGCAAAGCTCAAGTCTTAAAAGTATGCAGAGAAGAGGACAGCCTACTGTCTGTCACTCTCACTTATGTAGTTCACTGCATGTAGACTTAGAAAATCCAATGCTGTTAATCTGATGTGATTTCTAAGGAGATGGCAAATAGAAATGCTTGTTTTCTTTTTCTAAAATAACTATGCAACAAAGCACCTTTGTGAAGAAATGCAAAAGCTAGAGAAGTCAGACTTAAGATTGACACCTTAATAGCAAATACAACCTGCTCAAGTGCTGCAGCAACAACTCGTGTCTGCAAATATGGAGTTTAACGTGACAATTTGTGTGGATGTAGATGTTGATTAAAAACAATACAGGTAAGTTTTCCACACTTGGAAGTAAAAGTTACACATAATTTCTCCTAGGGAATATATGTAGCAGGCAAGCTAGTTGAAATCATGTCCTCCTCCTATCTCCCCTGTTAATAGTGAGTTGTGTATGCTTTAGTTAACATCCCAGGATCCTGCATGTGACTACGCAGACCTTCAGCTACATTCTAGAGGAATCCTGCCCTACTTCCCAGTGTATATCTATTATATATTACAGCATACAGGATGTAATTTTTTATAATAACTTTTTTTTCTCTTAGACAGTATTTCATTTTCATGGTGTAGTGGTTATGGTCATGGTCTAGTGGGTATGGTAGTGTTGGGTTGATGGTTGACCTAGATGATCTTATAGGTCTTTTCCAACCATAGTGATTCTGTGGTATTGTCCATAGTAGGATTCAAAACTGATTATTTGCTGTTTGTGGGATTTTTTTTTTTAAATAAAAGGATATTAATCAGGTGAATTTGTGCCACCTAGTTTATACAACTGTTGAGGACATGCACCATTTCTATTAAAGTCTTGCTCCATTCCTGAATCCAATGATGATTGCTAACATGCACCTCAGTTAGCAAGGACGATTATATGTATAAAAACCAGAAGTCATCAGGGAGATTGCTAATGAGGAAAGAACACAATACTGAAATGTGTTCACACTGGGGTCAGAGACAGGCAATGTTAGAGTTGACTACACTACACTTTGAACTGTCCTAATGAGTTCCTATAGAAGAGATCACAAAAGAAGTTGCAAATGGATCTGCATGACATCTATTCATCCTTTGGACCTGAGGGGAGAAATAGATCAAGAGGACTTAGTCAAAAGTGGTTAGCAAACATGATGATATATCTCCATCAGACATACAAGTGTCAAGACAAACTGGCAGGGAGACTAAATTACTGGGCACTGGGTTATCTGGCTCTGCAGGGATATAGCAAGCAAAAAAAAACAGTGATGCTAAGATTTTATGGAACACTTACTTTCTGGCAAATGAAAAAGCTGAGAGAGATGGCATCTTTTCCTCTTCTTTTATACCAAATAAGAAATTGATTTGGATTATGATATCCAAAAGAAAAGCAGCTTTGTCTAAGGAAGGGACACTAAGGAAGGGACACTAAGGAAGGGACACTAAGGAAGGGACACTAAGGAAGGGAGACTAAGACTGTGCAATGTAAAGTATCCAAAGAACAATAAGAAGTGATCAATCAGCAGAACAACAATTTGCACCTAGCCTTGGATTCCTGGTATTTTGACTCAATATACTTTGGATACCATGTCACCTCTGAGAATCTGGGAAACAGTCTTTATTCAAGTGACATCTCTGACAACTTCTTTTAAAGAAAATATCACCACTCTATCCTAGCACCTAAATCCAGTGTTTGGCATATGTAACATAATAACCCTCACCAACAGTGATATTAATCCCCTAAAGTATGCCAAGATCCTTTTGCAGATCTCTTCTTATTCAAACCATACTCATTCTTACAAATAATACAAAACTTTATTTTTTTAAATTTTATTTTCTATATCTGTTCTGAGTCTTTCAAGTTTTTGTCCAGCCTCAGTATCGGGACAGTTGTCTACAGCACCTCATTAGTTTTTTTGAAAAATACTGCTGCAGTGTTATCAATTTGCCCTGTTCTTTCAGCACAAAAATATGGTCTTAATATAATTCTTTTTTTTCCCACTCATTGTTTCAGCGTCCCTACTTCTCATCACACTGACCACATATTTCTGAATGTTATTATTAACCTCACAAATGACACTTTTCAACTCATGATTTACATTAATTTCTCCCTTTTATTCTTTTCAGATATTTACACACACACTTCTGCTCTTGTAAATGCATAAAGAACCGTTCAATTCAAACTTCAAAGTGATGCCTATGATAGGAGTATCACCAGAGGAAAAAATAGATTAGTAAACAATTCTGTATCATTTTGTGGCTTGGGTGATGGTGTGTTACATGGCATACCAGTTCATACAGATGATATAATTTTGATCATCTTACAAGTTGTATTCTTATTTCTTCTTAAATTATTTTTTTAGTTGAAGAAGCTTTCTTACCTGAAAAAATTGTCAGGTCTTGTTATATAATAAATTCCCCTTAAATTAATTTTATAGTACATAAATCTATTCCTGTTCAATTTGCATCATAACTTTTGACACTGCTAAAACATCTCTGTTTTTGTGGTATGTTTTTTGTCTGCCTATTTCATTGCTTGTCACAACAACTTTCACTTATGTCTCAGCATATGAAGATACAAAAGGCTTATCTGTGAAAGTGCTATACTGCTATGCTGAAAATGTTTTTATGTTTTTCGGTTGATTAAGAATGCATATGACAAATAACACAAAAGAAAAAAAAATTGCCATGACCTTCCAACACTCAAAGAAGAAAGATTTAGCTGTTTTAATCAACAGAAAAATGCTGGTTTGGATGATTCAATGAGTGAAAGTAAATAAAGGAGATTTATTTGCACTGGAGGCAAGGGTGAGGAATGACAGCTAGGTTACCCACTTGCAGATATATATCCACCTAACCGACATGCACCTGTCTAATTCAGATGCAGGTCCTTTTTCTGTTAGTACATTTGCTTTGTTTTTGCAGGTGAAGGAAACCATAGGGGAGACGTTTAATTGAACTCTCATGTGGAGGACAGACACCGAGAAAGCAGAATAGCTTCCAGCTTTCACTTACAAATTAAACAAAATCCTCAGGGATCTTTAACTGGCAGACATTTGGAGGAAATTAAATGCTAATGTGTGCAGTTGTACTTTTTACACCCACAGACATCAAATATATAAAGACATTAACTTCTCTTCTGTTGCAGCAAATTCATAATATACGTACAAGGTATAAGGTTAAATCTTATGAAGTAAGGTAAGAATTCAATATCAAATCATGCACTTGCAATATAACATGAGCCCAGTCATTCTGAGCCTTAAATTGTTTAAATAAATGACTAACACTTCTTTTATGTGCAAAAATATGGCACTACTGCAGAATTAGAGAAGGTCCTTGTTGAATATTACAATGTGAATCATGCCCAGGAGAATAGAGTAAATGAGGTTCTGGGATGGCCTGAAAGCTCTTATGCATAAGCTTTCAATACCTCCATCCAGAGAAGAAAAGTGTTTTAACTATATCCAACTTAAGACCTTTGAAAAACACTTCAGCATCTCAGGAGAAAGAATATCTACTAGTAATGGTACAGGGCGAGTGCTGGTCACAGTGGTTAGAAAGACATCTTTGCCTTAGTGGTAGCACATCTTTTACTCTGGCCTCCCACTCCTGCTGCTGCCAGGCTCAGTTTCTTGCAACGTCTGGAAACAGAACCCGCAAGCCAGTTGTTGTTCCTTTTGCTCTTGTTTAGTGATAAAGCATTCAGTGGTTGGAAGTGGGTTGTTTTCGCCTAAATTCAGAGTTTAAAGTTGAAATGTACAAGGAAGGTCTTTCTTAGTGCTAGAAACACATATGCTAATGCAAACAAAGCAACTTTTTTTAAAACATATTTACACAGAAAAAAGTTTGCTAAATGAAGGCACACCAACTAAGAAAACTGCAGAGTATGCTTTTTCCTTTACCCTGTATCAACATCAAGGATCTTTTTCCTTAGCAACCAGGATACTGAGTGGTGCTGCTCATTCACTGTCTTTCACATTAATAATTCTGAGAATTCTGAGGTTTTATCAAAGCTGGCAGCAAGACTGAATGCATTTTAATGCTTTTTAAGAATATTCTTGATTTTCTCCGCAAATTAAATCTCTCACTGCAATAGGCTAAGCTCTAGACCCTTCCCGTGAGATATGTTTTAAAATACCAGACTAGTTTAATAAAATTACAAGAATCCTATTACTTTAGAATTTAACCCTATAGGCTACGCAAATATTGTACAGAATCATTAATACACTGTATGTAATTAGAGGATCTTGAAAAAAAGTTTTCACTTGAAAAACATCAGTGGGATTCCAAACAGGAAAACAGAAATGTTTGTTATCTTTCTTTGATACCAAATTATCCTCTTTTTCACAAAGATAATTACTTTAATAAAATTTTCCAAACTTCCCACCTCCCCCGGTATTCAAAAAATTTAATTCTTTAATTCTTGAGTACTTATTTTCCCATAATCATGCTGAATTTTGCCTTCATTGAAGCTGAGATGTACCCAGATGGCTGGAAGCTATCCAGCGGCTACTTAGCAGAACCCAGCCAAGATTTATGAAAAACTATTGCTCATAGTACAATGCTCATTCTTGTGAAATGTCAGTGAGTTAACTGGTTTATATCAGAAAACTGAAATTCATATTGCAAGTCAAAGCATATTTCAGATATAGTTATAACCATGTCCTGGCATCCATCATCATTCATTTTCAGGTCAGGCATATATGCATTGACTTTTCTTTAGTTTAGGGATCTTATTTCCCGTAGTACTTGGCAGTTACTATAGGAAAGTATACAAAAAATGCTGAGGAAGTATCATGAATTTTTGGTAGTTCACATATAGTTTAATTACTTTTCAGGAACTTACAATACCAACTTGTTGTAAACCTAGTCATGCAGGGTACAAATGATACTTCTTAAGAAGACCTTTACATTTCAGAAGTTTCATGAAATTCTAGAAAAAGGCTAGGACTCAATAGATAAAGAAGCTTTAAGAATTATTTATTAACCCCTAGCTCTGAAGAGATTACACGTTTCACTGGACAAAAGAATTAATATTCATGACTGTAAAAGCATAGTCATATACTAAAGTTTGCATCCCAGAGTATGCAAAGTTGAGTAATTCTATTGAAATGCATATGATTAAAATGCAGACAAAAATAATCTTTGCAGGTTGCAATGTGTTTTGCGATCCAGAGGATTAAATAAGAACTTTGCCTACAGAAACTCACAGGAGACCTCCACAGAGGCTGAGTTGTCTTTAGAAGAAAGGACGGACTATTCCTCTTTCTTGACTTGAAAGTCAGAATAAGCATTATCTCCAGGGCAGACTTTCAACTCAAATATTGTTCCCCAGGCTCAGAGAAAGACTAGACTAAGCCACAGTACTGACAGCCCACATATTCTGCTCTCGGTAGTTCGAAGCATTTCTGTCTCTCTGCTGCATACAACACAGCTTATTCTGAGGCACCTAAGTACCCACAAGATATGTATTCCACTTAAGGTCCATTGATGTAACATTTAGGAGTTGCAGCATCAGCTCAGGATTCCCTTCCCAAACCACAAGAAAATTTCTAACTTTCAAAATCCCCATTTTGATACGGCCTGTTTTATTTGAATCAAGAATCAGCATTTTCCATCTCCAGAAAAATACCCCAGTCCCAAAGTCATGGAGCTCTCTTTCCTTTCTCTTTGGTGTTCACTGCCTCTCTGGTAAAGGGAGATGCAGTTGATTTCCATGTTGGTAAGGTAAATGATCTAATTTCTGGGTGGTAGTATGTTTTTCTTCCTCTTTGACCTAATGCATTTGCTTGGAATGGGGACACATATATGCATTCATATAATTTCTAGCCATTCCTGGCTTTCAAAATTCCTACTGGAATAAGCCCCATTAAAAAATTAATCTAAATAAATTTACAGACTGAAAATGCCACTCTGCGTTTATCTTTTTTTTTTTTTTTAATATAAGTTACTCTGCAGGCTATTAGCTGTCAACATTAGTATGAGGAAGAAAGCTATTACTTATTCTGATGAGGGGACTTAAACTACTACTTCTATGGGACCTTGCACAGCCCTGTGTTATACACATTTACCAGCCAGCTCGGAGATCTTGGAACAACATTGCACAGAATTTACTGTTTGCTTCACATAAAAATGGTTCTTCTCAGTGTATAGAACCACAAGCAGAGCTGATCCTGACACAAGGAGATGAGCTACAGCTGAAGAAATGATGGGACTGGGGTTCCAGGGGTAAGAGGTAAAAACACTGAGCAGGATCTACCTGTGATACTTACTGGACATAAGTATCACAGAAGAGGCTTTACTGCTGCAGTGGCTCTGTGTAGTAGTTGTGCTGTTATGACTGTGGTTAACAACTGGACTTTATGGATATGGTTGCAGTAACTGGATTCAACAAAATGTACTGATATGGAAAAAAACCCAAAAACAAACAAACAAACAACAACAACACAACCACAAAATACCCTGGGTTTGTATATTAAAAACTATTTTAATTGCTTTGACTTAAAATATTGTTTTCTATTCATCTCAACTGCTGACAATTGCATTGGCTAGCCTTCCACTGCTATATTTGCTATGGTCTAGACTGATTTTTGCAGCTAAAGATTGTTTCGTAATTTATACAATTAATTTTTTTGCAGGTCACTACTGCCTTCTGAACTTTCCCCATTAATATTGTTTCTAAATAATATAACGGTTCATGTCCTTGATTGATTTTTTATTCCTGTTTGAATGAAATCTTTCATAAAACATACCTAAAAAGGTATAAACCAGTAGTGTTGCTGATAGCAGTATTTTGGCCTCAGCTATCTAAATTAAGTGTTCAGTACTATTTGAGAAGTCCTAGGATATCCAAGACATACACCTTGAGCTGGAAGATATGACACAGGAGAAAAATGAGACTTACAACCTATTGTAGAAAGGGATGGAAGCCAGCAGAAAATCCCAGTTGACACTGGATGTTTTATGCTGAGACAACCATATCAACCCCAATGGAATATATCACAGTGCAGAACACAAGACTTCATTTGCAAGAAGAAACATTAAAATCTGTTGCCTGTTTGTTTTATACCCACTGCTATTTCTGTGTTGCTTTATTTTTTTTTTCCTTCTGCTAATGTGCTTCGTGTTGTCTAAAATGCATTTGGTAATACTGCAGAAATATTTTACATTCTTTACTTATCCTGTGCATTTTCCATTCTGCTTGCTAATCTACTTTGAATCACTTTGTTCTCGATCACCTATGGGACACTATGATTTCAAACAATAAGAACAATAACAATAATTCTTGCACAATACAATGCTCTCTGGCTATTGAACTAACAATATAAACAAACATGTCTAGTCTTTCACTTGCTATAATTAAACCAGTTACGCAAATTGCAGGAATTCATCACTAATAAATGGGTTGAACATTTAAAGAAGTAATAACTATGCTGTTCTTAACAGCTAAAGCTCTGGTGATTTTTTTCAAACTCTCATGCTAGGCTTCTCTTTATTTCAATACAAGTTCAATGCACAAAGGGCTAACAGGACTGGACCCAGAAATTTTTTGCTGTTTCTTTTTCCTGATCAGAAATATGTGACATTGAATTAAATTAAATCATAACTTTAATATCTATAATTCATGTCTACTTATCACATTCACTTTAAACTTCCTTCTATATACAAATATATGCATGTGCATGTATGCAGAATAACTTCATGATATTGCATGACATTTAAAGACCCAAAAAAATCTTTCAATATTTTTACGTTTTGCAAAATACTACTTTAAAGTTGTTTCTTTCATACAAATAAGAAAATTAAAACAGAAAGCATGATTGTAATATCTGTGATCACAATTGAATAGTATCCTTCTGTATATTTTTGTCCCTCTCTTTCAGTGCAGCTTCTTCCAGATTCAAGTGCTATCTGGAATAAGTATTCTAATCTTCTCACCTCTCATCAAAACTGCGTGCAGAATGTTATTTGGGAATAGACACATTTGTCTATATTGGAAATATAATTTATCATTGGTTATGAGATCATGATTAATTTTTGGTTATAGTTTACTATTGATTGCATACACTTCCCACAACCACAACAATTTAAAATGTAATAAATAATAACTATGTTTGCTTTTTCTCTTACCTGTTTCCACAAAAATAACTACGGAAATATGGAACACTGACAGCTTAGTAGACCAGGAAAGATGGATTGATACAGTGCTCTTAAACACACAGTTTTTAACACTATTCCTATGCCAAACTATTTTGAAGGCTCCTTTAGCATGCAAGTTACCTATGCATTCCAATACTCTGCATTTGTGGAAGCCTGTAAAGTTATCAAAATACCACAAGAAAAAAGTATTTGCTCTCCAAGATTTCTGTGTGGAAAACATGACCAGAGAAAAAGGCAAGAAACATATTTCCACAAGCTACATTCAGTTTTGACCTAATGACAAAGAAGCGCCAACAACATATATCACCAATGGAAAAATGGAGAAGCTGACAGCCATGTGAATACACTGACAACTGGGAAATACAAGAAATTGTTGAAGGAATTTAAATGTATTCCTGAAGCTACTAAGGCAAATATCAAGGCTAATAAGTACTATACTACACTGGGAACAAAAAATATTCTAACATTGATATATGACCTAAAGTTGACAAAGTTGGCCAATTCATCAATCAGTCACAATACAGCATGTCAAAACAGCATAAGACTATTTCTGTGTTTGGAACAAAGTCAGGTGAAATATTTTACCATAAGAGATAAGAAAATACTTTCTATCCCATCACTAAATAAAATTATGTTAAATGACAGCTGTTAAATGTTTTAAATTCAGTTTAGATTCTATTTTTAATTGATAAAATATGGGCATTGAATTTCACCACAGTGAAAACTGAAAGGCTGTAGGAGATAAGTCAGAATAAATATGCAAGATAATCAGACTAACTTGCAGGAAAGAACATTAAAAATATGGATCAAGAAGCAGTCTGGATGACTGATGTTGATTCTTTAGTAAATTTCAGACTACAGTGTAGGCTCTGGGGAATTTAGACTAGCTAAAGTTCCCCCTGCATTTTTAGAAGGAAATTGGTTGATCAAGGCAACTATGGGTCTGGTAGCTTTACATCAATCTCATAAGAAAAACAAGAAAAAAATTAGTATGTGATACAGTCTATAAATACTTAACAGATGGCACTGAAATCCCTGCCAATTTAACACAGCTTATATATACACGTCTTCACAGACTTATTCATGTGTATTCTGATTTACACACATGTTTATGTGCATGTATGATCATTTATGTGGGTGATATATTCATATGCATAAATACAATTCAAGACAAAGGAAACTACTGATAAAGTAAGATTTCCATAGAATAAACTTAGATTTTAAAGGTATTTATTAACGTACCTACCATTCATTTCAGCCTTGCTTGACATAATAACAAAAAGCTTATACTAAATCATTCTTCTGTCATCTTAAAATCTATGAATCACCTATTGAAACATAGCAATATAACATTAAAAGTTCTTATGCTGATATCTCAGGGAGTAAAGTGTTTAAGCTGTCTATTGAGACTCAGGAAAAAGAAATCCGGTGTGGTAGTTGTGTGGTGCATTTTTTTTCTTTCTTTCTTTCTTAGAAGGGAAGAGTGTTATGTTTTCCTCTTTTTCCTGTTTGCTTTCATAAAGCAATAAAGTCTAAATATGATAAATCTATACTTTAGCCATTTTCTACTAGAAAAACAAAAGTTTAAGGCAGCTTTGTAGAGGCCAGACATTATTTTCTTGCTAAAGAGTTAATACTGCAGGGGTTTGGGGAATTTCCAGCCCAGGACC
>NW_010259580.1:14683-51664 GCF_000690775.1 Eurypyga helias
GCAGGTGAAAACCACCTCGATTATAATGAAGCATCTAGCTAACTTAGTTTTTAGCTAGAACAAATGGGAACATAGGCAACAAGGTGTGCAGAACTTACCACAAGATAAGGAGGAAGATTATCAACTCAAGAGAAATAAATACGTACTGACTCATCAAGCAGTGGTTCTCAGCAGCTAAGTCAATGAGGAACGAAGGAAGGAAGAAGGGGAGGGAGGGAGGTTGGTTCTAATTTCCTTCTTTTTAGGATTTCTCCAAATTCTAAATCAGATCTACATTCTGATTTAGAAGAATGTTGAGCATGCTTGTTTCTCACCCTCACTAAATGCTACACATGGATTCAAACTGTAGTCTCACTAACGTACATACCAAATTTCTATTTCATTTAGAACAAGATTTGACCTATAAAGCTTTGGCAGAAGAAATGAAGCCTGAGCAGAGCAGAGGCGGAGAATCACCTCCCTCAACCTGCTGGCCACAATGCTCGTCATACAGCCCATGACACAGCTGGCTTTCTAGGCTGCCAGTGCACACTGCTGGCTTTTCCAATTTCCCCTTTGCCATCAACAGATATTTATAAAAAGTGGAAAGACTTATTCATATTGTGTACATGCAGTTCCTTTTTCTTTCTTCTTAGATAAAATGTAGAGGACACTTTTACAACCTTTCATGAAATGACTGGCAAAACGTGTCTACTGAATACTGTATGTAGTTGTGGCATAGTGTAATTCCCCCTCTACAGTCCACACCTCAGTAAAAAAATAAGACATCATGATGGAGCAACAGAGTTCCAAGCATGTTTGCGGTCAAACATGTTGAACATTGGCACATCTTTCCCAACTTCATATTACTATTAAATAAAAAACTAAATCCAGTCCTTCAACTCATTCAACACTGAAGAACAGTATTTACAAGACAGACCTTTATAGTTTTGTAAACTCTCTTTAGGTTTGTCCACTAGCTAATATGAGAGAAACAAATCCCCCCCTCTTCAGGTAATCTGAAGTCCCTGAAGTATTAGGTATAGCAGATCTTCAGAAATTCTTTATTAGATCCATTTTGCTTAAATAAATACTAGTTTTGATTTGCATTTGCACTGATTTTTAGCTTCTTTGGCTCCATCTGTATTTTCCTTGCCACCTCTATAGAAGTATCTTTTCTTTTCAGTTCAGTTAGTACAGACTGCTTCCATACTAACCACTGCTAGACTCCTCTTGGAGCAGACTGGCTACAACTCACTCCAGGAGCAGGAATTATCCTTGGCTTGATACCTTACCTACCCTACAGACCTACTCATCTGCAAGCTCATCAGTGCCTTCCACACACCATGCACAATATTTATGTATTCTGCACATGAAACAAAATGTGCCGGTTCTTGTATTCTCATTTTTTATTTCCATGAGCATAGCCTGGGTTTATGCTCACACAAGTCAGGACCAAACTCTGCAGATGTGAAAGGAAATTCTTACAATTGTGAGTTGTTGATTTGGTATGAGAATCTGTGATAAAACGTTTCAGCACTAAAAAGGTTAAGGGTTTTTTTAAGCTGTTTTACTAAGTTATTATTGAAAAACGTATCAAGAAGAATTACTTGCAAGCATGGGATATTATAACAACACGGATTGGGATGATGATTGGGTTTAGTTGTGAACAGAGGACCTTGCTCAGGGTGTTCTTTGTTTCTATTCTTAAATTGTATCTTAGGTACGACTGAATGTGCTACTTAAACTATTAAAATACTGATCTACCTGTACACTTTGAAGAATGCTTTACTTTCCTTCTCAAAATTCATTATTTCCCCTTCAGATTCATTACACTGTATATATCAGTTGGAGCTAGATATAGGTGCCATTATCTAATTAGGATGTTTTGAATAGATTTCAAAATACCAGACTACGTTAATAGAGGAGTCATATTACAATAAGCATCTTCCATCTAAAATAAATGACAATGGAACCAACCCCTATCCTGTTTCTAGCTATAAACATTGGGCTAGACAAAGATGCCCTCTTCTACTCACTCAGTCATTTCATGTGACTATTACTTGTGAGACAGCAAGACACATCAAACACTGTAGTCAGAGACCTCTCTCAGTCCTAACCACAAGACTAAATATATTAATTGACGAGACAGGTGATTTTGAACCTCTTCAGGCAGAGGAAAAACTGAACTGATGACCTCCCTCTTCGTTGCTCTGATACACCATTTATAGTTATAATATGGACAATTCCCTTTATCATTAAAACTAAGTGATGGAAAAATCTGTGGGGTTTCTTTTGGAGGTTTTTTGTTTGGGTGGGTGGGTTTTTTGTTTGTTTTGGGTTTTTGTTGGGTGTTGGGTTTTTTTGCCTGTTAGGTGTATTTTTAGCATTCCTACTAGATCAGCCCCTCAGAAAATAATAAAAAAGATACTAGTTCCTGGCCTCAGTTTCACTTCAATACCAGATAAGGTACTGCATGTATTTATTGATGATTCTCATTTGTTTGATCTGCTGATTATTTTGCCAAGACCCTCATCTCTTTTCTGTCTCTCTGCTATGTCTATATTTCTTTAGCATCAAGACAGACTAAGGAAGATGGAATTCTTTCCATGTGCTGTATTACCAACAACCTTAAAATCAACAGCAAGTGTCACAAGGGCAACAAAAATGCATATTAGTCATAGCCCACTGTCAACTCTCTCTTATATTCTCATTGTTTCTTTAAGAACCTGTTAATTTCTTTAATTTTCCAAGCTCTATTTATTTATTTATTTATTCCCCTTCTCTTTCTCTCTTTTCACTCAAACTTTCATCAGAGAAATAGAAATTCCTACTTTTGGCAGACAGGAGCTAGATTCAATAACCTCAAAGCCTATCTATTCAGCTTTCAGCAGTAGTCAGAAGCTCTTGCTACGACAATGCGCTTTCACACAGCATACAAGTGGCTTTAAAAATAGAAATAAATAAATAAATGAAGGCTTGACACAAGATGTAAGTAAAGACTATCTCATGGCAACAATTCCCTTCAACCCCAACCAGTTAATCACTTTAATGTTTCATACCTATGTTGTCTTATTTGCTCTTGAAATTACCAAGCTTTGCTAAAAAAATAAATCATCACAAGTGGATAACATTGTCATTCATCCTAACTTGCCTAACTTTCTCTTTCTACTTGCATTCCTATTGTTTGTAGACAACGGAAAGAAATATGAATCTGCAGGTGGTAAGTCACCTCTTTAAGACAGATGTTCTGCCACTATCAGAACACACTCTTCTAGAAGTTTCCCATTTCTTCCATTTGTTATAGAAGAAGCAGAGAATCACTAGAACAAATATCTGATTTTTAGACATTTTAAGCAATAGGATATAAATCACCTCTAAAATATATTTTTCATTATTTTGTATTCTGTGTAATACATAGCATATACTGTGAGATGCTGTGGGTAAAGAAATCTAATAATATATTTAATTTTGTGATTTAACAAGTGTTACAAAACTACTTTAAACAGAGTTTAGTAATTTTGTTCATGTTTGCAATTTGAAGAAGCAGTCCCACTGCCAATATATATTTTACAAGTAAAAAAAAAAAAACCAAAACCAAACCAACCATTTATCATAACAATTAATGGCAAAAAAGAAAGGAGATAATTTTTATGTAAAACCTATACTTTTGGTTATCACTTTATATGGTGGCATTGACAGTGTATTTTTAATTAATTAGCATCCTTCGTAAAGTGAAGATCAAAATAACATTTGAAAAGCTGATTTTTTCAGTACTGCGTTCATCAGAAATCCAGCTCAGAAAGCACACAACAAAAGCGTATTTATACTTTTGAATATCACACCTTTAAGAAACAGATAGATGGCTCATTAAAATGTCCTTTTGTATCAGATTTATAAAAGGGATAATTAAAAAACTAGTGACTGTATCAGTGTATTCTGATTTTTGTGCACATAGTTTTATATACATTGTTACCTGGGCAATTTAATTTGACAGGAATTATTGTAAAACAGTGGTTTACAACCAGTTTTGGCATTTTTAGTTCAGCCTTAGTATACTGTGATTGTTACCAAAGACTTAAAATGATAGAGTTTGATGCAGAATTTCTGTTTCAAAAATAGTGTCATTATTATAGGAAGCCCACATAGTAGTTTTTCCAAAACTATACCAGATACTAAAAAAGACAGTGAAAATAATACATATAAACAAAATAGTCAAGACACTCTGTCTTCTTTACAATATCAGACTAAAACCCAAAACTTTAAGTTTGGCTATAATTTGATTGAAAGAACTCAAACATTTGACTTTGTACACAAACTAAAATTAATTTAAAAAGAATGTACAATTTTTCATTTTTCACATATAAAAAATGAAAAACATTATTTTTTCCCCCTTTGCTTTTATAATTTTGCAGAAGTGTGGGGGGAAAGATTGGTAGAGCAATGATGGGGAGAAAGCATAGATACATAGATACATAAAAACTGTAAATGTAGAAAATGTAGCTGGGGCCCCCAACATAAGGCTATCAAGCAGTTGGACCAAGTCCAGAGGAGGAACATGAGACAATCAGAGAGCTGGAGCCTTTCCTATCAGGACAGGCTGAGAGAGTTGGGCTCGTTCAGCCTAGAGGAGAGACGGCTCTAGGGAGACCTTATAGCACCTTCCAGTACCTGAAGGGCCTACAAGGAAGCGGGGGGGGGACTTTTTACAAAGGCCTGTAGTGACAGGACAAGGGGGAACGGGTTTAAATTCAAAGTGGGGAGGTTTAGATTGGATATCAGGAAGAAGTTCTTCCCAGAGAGGGTGGTGAGGCACTGGAACAGGTTGCCTGGAGAAGCTGTGGATGCCCCATCCCTGGAAGTGTTCAAGGCCAGGCTGGATGAGGCTTTGAGCAACCTGGTCTAGTGGAAGGTGTCCCTGCCCATGACAGGGGGGTTGGAACTAGATGATCTTTAAAGGTCCCTTCCAACCCAAACCGTTCTGTGATAACTCATGAGAAGATATATTTCCTTTATCAGCACTGCCTAACATACATCTTTTTTTTGCATGAAGAACTACTGATAGTATTACTGATTTTTAGTAGTTTCAGTAATCTAAATGTTAAGTAACACCTACTTAATAGTTGCTACTTAACATTAGTAGTCTACGCCTAGTTGGATCTATATGGACCAGTAAGAAAAAGGGGTTCCAGAGACATGTTCCAGAGTGTATACACATAACCAGAAGTCCTCAATTTACAAAATAAGATTCTGGATCACAAAATCAGTTGCTAAACTTACTGGAATATAATCCTGCTCTGCTATTTCTTAGGAATGTAAGGCAGGAAGCAATCAAATACAACCTTACTAGCAAAAGTTGGGAGTGAAGGCCCTGTAATTCATAAGCACTTGCTGTTATGGTGTTCAAACCTCACCTGTCCTAGGCACAGCCACACAGATGTACAGCTGTGCCCACTTATATCCCAGCTGAGTCTATCCTGAGCAAATGTCACTCAGGACAGATAAAATCCAGAAGGTGGCATAGGAGTGTCTAGTATCTCCATGTGCTTCACAGAAGACATAGCAAAACCTTAAGTAGAAAAGACCAGAAAATCCACATTGTGTGCACAGGATGATCCTATGAATAATCCAGGCCACTGCCAAATACCCTGGACTATTCTCATCAATACTGAAAGAGACAACAGGTAGTAGTACTTCACTGTACAGCATTTTGTTCTGCTGTAGCCCACATTCTAAGATACCATTATGTAGAGAATGACACAGGAGCAACCAGAAGAGCAAGAGTGACTTATTCCCTTTGGCATGGCTGAGGGAATAAATGTGTATAAGGTAAGTTTATGTTCTCATAAATTCTGAGCCTGCCTGAAGGCAGCTCACCCCAGCATCAATTTTAAGCAGCGGAAAGTCTTGAGATTTGCAGCACCCAATAATAATTCCCTAGACACTCTTGTGGCAACCAGAAATTAGTGAAGTACAGGCAGCTATTACCTATATACTTTCCTTTTCTGAGAAAACCGGAGCGACAGACTCAAACAGCATCACCAAATCACTATCCTGGCCCTAAACCCAATCAAACGTATTAGCATTTCAACACTGTCTTCCAGTCACTGTAGTATTGTGTTATTCCAAATGACTTTTGCATGAAAATAAAGTTTCACCAGCCTGCCTTTATGCAATGCATTGCTAGTCCCCTATCCGAACAGCTCTAATATTGCCATCACAGAAATATATTCAGTGTCATATGTCAAAGGAAAGAATGAACCACCAATATGTTGTGCACACGTGATACGCACAGAAGCGCCTATGGTGCACGATTAGCATAATTTTGTGCCACAGGTTGAACAATGAGGCAATTACAGCAACCATCCTGCACTTCACAATCACCACTTCAGAAAACATTTTGTGTATACAGACAGTCATGCTGTTTGGAAAAGAACTTATTCTCAGGGGAGATAAGAGCTGATTGATTGAAATCTCCAGTGAAAGTATTTTAACCAGGCATGCTTTATTACAGCTTACTGCACTTTAGTTTGTGTTTATGAACGTGCAATACTGAATACCCCTGACAGATAATGATCACGTTTCTGTCTGACATGACTATTACGATACTGTGACATTATTAGCACGTCAGCATTTTTCCATTAAACTTTTTGGTTCATATTCAATTCTGATGCAACTCTAATGGATTCACTAAGCAAGGAGATGAAACGATGTTCTGCAGTTTAGTGTAACATGAGCCAAAAACTAAGTAAAATCCTTGAAAACGGGAAGTATTCTACCACTGAAATCAATGGTGGCAAATCATGTTATTTGTAAAATATAATTTGAATGTAAAGTTATCTTAATTATCAAATTTACTTAAAGTTAATTATAGTTTAAATCCACTTAATACTCTGTAACAAATGTTATACTTGTAATAGATAGGCTCAGCCCATTAAAACAGTAACTTTCTATGAGTGAGATGAGGCCAATTTAAAATAAGAATAATCTGTGGGTAGAACAAGGATTGAATACCAATAGTCTAAAATCTCAGGCATGATACACACTTGCCAAGGGCACCTACATCAGTATGAACCATACCACGCTACAGTACAAAACATGTGGACTTGGAGTGTTTTTTGTTCAATTGCTGTGGCCACCAACCACTGGCTTTGGTTTTCTCTGGAATAAGAACTGTTCTACAACAAGTGGTATTTTAACATCAAAAACAGAAGACAAAACCCAAAATCTCAAACCTGAAAAGACCACTTTGGAAACAGTTATTTTTTATTTCAAAATGTTTCAGTGAAAAATGACAGCCAGTTCTGGTCCTCTGTATAATTTATGTCAACATTTTCAAGTGAAGCTTGTGTTTTCTAATATATTTGCAGAGCACAGTGAACCTGCTATTACAATAGACATAAGCAAAGACGTTTTTAGGCATTTTTTTATTTCAGAATTAATACTTGGGTTTTTACCTGGCAAATTTCCAGATTCCTTGGGAAAACACTAGAAGAATTCAATGCATCACTCCTGCCAATTCATCAGTTCTTTCAATACTGCGTCCATTGCAGAGTTTAACAAATATTTCACATTTAGAAATTAGCAGTTTTACTAGCTAGCTCTTCTCCAGAATTAACAGTCAGGTATTTTACCCCCCCTCATAGCCAGTATTGTGGATAACATTATACATTAGAAACCTTATTTAAATGTTACAGTTGCAAAGTAAAACAGAATTAAAGCTGCCACATTAATTTAATTTAGTTTCTTACTGCATAAATATTATAATCATCTTATAAAAACTAAAGTGAGAGTCCATGACATGGCTAAGAAGACACCTCCATAATATAAAATTCCTGCTCTATGCTTTCAAAACCAAAGAACATAATTTCTTATTGTGACACCCTCCGGCTCACTCACCCTGACTTCTTTCTCATCTTCATTCTGTCAGAACAAAGGCATATTCCCCACGGCTCTGATAAGGCATTCTTTTCTTAAAAATTTCAACCCAAAACCCTTATCTGCATTTTGGTTAAGCCTTTTATTTCATAAAACAAAAATGAAACATCTTTCATTCAGAGCAAATTGGTAGCACAGGATGATTGTTTGTATGAAACCCCATTGCCCATTTTTTATCCTAAATCCTGAAGTTAATTAACTGAAGAACTCCTCCAGCCTTTGGGAAACATTGAGTCCTTTTTTTTTTTTTTAAACTTATGGCTTTAAATATACATTTCAACTAACAATGCTGTAATGATCAGGTGTAAGTATTTAAGGTGGGAGGGAAGGTACTTTGTACTTCTGCAGCTGAAGCTCATCCTCCTCCCATTAGCATACACACACAAATATTTATTATGCTAGAACAACCATGGCTCTTGTTTCTTACTGATTAATGTACTCAAGGGAGGAGTTGTCCAGCAGCCATCTCTGAATCGGCTGTTTAAATGAGTAAAAACTAACCATCATTTTCTTGTTTCAAATGCTAATTTATTTAATGATAAAGACTACATTGTGGCTTGTTATATGCACATAAAATACTGACCAATTTCCTCCCAGTCATTCTATTTTCCATTCCTCTTCCCTTTTGATCTTACTCATAAGTAAAGGCATGAGATAGATAGGACTCATAACACAAGGTATTTACACTTCATAAATAGAAGGTTTATATCATAGATCTTGATTTCCACACAAGTACAAAGGAGAGGAAATTAAGACTCATTTTGTGTTCTTGTCCCTTATACATACCCAGTAATAAAACTTACTTAATAAAACATGACTATTATTAGAGCAATGGACAACTACAAATTATCCCAAACTGATCTGTTTCAAGCCTTACAGTCACATGATCATAATTCTCTAAGGAGTATCCAAATATTGTTTTGACGTGCTGGTTTAGTAGTTCTTATTTGGTTATTTAAAATGGGGTTATTATAGATGTTTCCACAACAACAAACACCGAGTATTAGGAAGGGAATCAAATTGCAGAGTACAATGTTCTCTCTGTACTGTTCATCAGTGGGGCTTCTACCACTTTTCTGACTTCGTTTTCCTCATTCTTACATTCCTTAAAATGTCAACACCATACACTTCTTCTGTCCATGCCAGAATCAACTGCTCTGTATTAGGTAGAAAGTATTACCTGGACAGCAAAAATAGAGCTAGAACATGTTTCTCCAGTATTCATTGTAAACCTGCTTCTTTATGATAGATTATCAACGTTTCTTTTTCTTATTTGACGTGTTTATTCTGTGTTCATTTAATGCAAATAGTTAGTGCTTGTATATAATATACCATTTTTATTAATGAAGAATACTGCTGTAAAAATCAATGAATAAATAATCACAAGCTTTACTTACATTTCAGATACCTTCTAAAAAAAAATAAAAAATGAAAGTCTCTTTATTTCACCCCACACAGCTTGGTGTCATCAGCAAACTTGCTGAGGGTGCACTCAATGCCATCATCCATGTCGCTAACGAAGATTTTAAACGGTACTGGTCCCAACACCGACCCCTGAGGAATGCTGCTCATTACTGGTCTCCACTCAGACACTGAGCCATTGACCACCACTCTCTGAGTGTGACCTTATCCATCGAGCAGTTCATCCATCAAATCCCTGTCTCCCCAGTTTAGAGACAAGGATGTCATGCGGGACAGTATCGAAGGCTTTGCACAAGACCAGGTAAATGACATCAGTTGCCTGTCCTCTATCCACCAAGGTATAGAAGTCCATGAGATCAGATAGGGTGCACCCGAGGGTGTTGAAGGGGCTGATGTCATCAGAAGGTTTCTATTATTTTTGAGGAGTCTTGGCAATTCATGGAAGTTCCTGAAGACTGATGAAAAGATGTCACACTCATCTTCAAGAAAGAAAAGAAGGAGCATCTGGGGAACTGCATAAACTTCACCACAGTGCCACGGGAACTTACAGACCAAATCCTCTGAGAAATCATCTTGAAACACATTAAAAATACAGTGACTGGTAGCACACACCACACGTTTACCAAGAGCAAGTCATGCCTGACCAACTTCAATGCTTTCTATGACAAGGTAACTGCCACTATAGACAAGGGGAGTACAGTAGACATTTTATACCTTGAGGTTAGCAAAATCTTCAACAGTCTCCCATTGCCTCCTTACCATCAAATAGGTGAGATATGGGCCAGAAGTAGACAATAAGTGGACAGAAAATCGGATGGACTGCCAGGCTCAAAGAATCGTGATCGAAGGTGCAAAGTCACCAGTGGGTTCCTTCAGAGCTTAATAGTGAGACCATTACTGTGTAATATTTTTATTAACAATCTACATAACAGAACAGAGGGCACTCAGCAAGATTGCTGGCTCCAAGCTGCAGACAGCAATCAATATGTTGAAGGGTAGAGCTGCTTTCAGGAAGGCCTCAATAGGCTGGAGAAATGGGTTGATGGGACTCCCGTGGAATTCAGCAAGAGCAAATGCAAGTACAAGTACATGCAAATGGAATAGAATAATCTCATGTAACAGTACAGGCTCATGGTTGACTCTAGGAGGCAGCATTACAGAAAAGGAACTGGGGATCCTGGTGGACAAGCTGGACATGAGTTGACACTGCACCCTTGCCACAAAGACAGCCAAGTGCAGCCTCAGCTGTATCAGTCAAAATGTCAGTAGGTCCAGGAAACTCATACTTCATATTTATTTGGCACTTTTAAGAATGCATCTGAAGTGCTGCACCTAGTTTTGGACTCCCCAGAACAAGAAGGACATGGATGCACTGGCTCAGCAGAGTGCCACCAACATAGTCAGGGAGCTGGATCACATGACATTCCAGGGGAGACTTCAGCTCAGTGAAAAGTAAGGGAAGACTAGTTCAAGGAAGATCTACCTGTTGCTTACAACTACCTGATCAGAGGATACAGAGGTAATGGAACAGGAATTTTCTCAAGGGTGCATGGTGATAGGTCAAAACATTATGGACAGAAGTTGAAATATGTGAGGTTTTGATTGGATACAAAGGAAAAAAATGCTGTGAGGCAGAAATATTGGCCAAAAAATACTGGTACACATTGCTAGGAGAAGTTGTAGCATCTCCATCCTTGTAGGTATTCAAGACTCCACTGTATGCTACCCTGAGCAACCCAGTCTAATTAAACCTGCTTTGAGCAGGAAGTTGAATGAGTTGCACACTGGAGGACCCTGCCAACCTAAATTATGGTTATGTTTTTCAATGTCTTCATGAATAAATACTGTGAAAAGGGTATGGGTAGTGAAGAATGAAAGATTGTTCATGTTATAAAGCTACTCAGAGTATTAAGGTCAAGGCTCAACTGTGATGACCTGCAGAGTATCTTATGAATGGTTTACCAAATAACAGGTGTAATTTAAAGCAGACAAATGTAAACTGGTTCATATTGTGGAAAAAGAATTCTTAATATCGAGGGCAATTTTTTTTTTTGTATGATTCTTACCAATTTAGGATATTAGGCTTATGACAACTAGTTCATCAAAATATCAGACCAATATTTAGTATAAATCAAAAATACCTACCAAATGCTAGAAATTAGTAGGAAAGAATCAAAAAAAGACACGAAGAGCCATAGAGAACACTGTTCACCACTTCAAAATTCATGTCATACACATATTTAGTCCTGTGCGCAGTTGGGGTCACTCCTATTCAAAAAAACTAAACAAAAAAAAATAAAAAAGAGACACAGAAAAATAACTGGAAGAGATTTGGAAGGGGTAATCGTGTGATCAAAAGTATAGAAAGACTTTCGTACAATGAGAAAATACTTAAGCAGGGATTTTCAATAAGGAAAAGAGATACTTTCAGAGGAGGTTATACAGTAAATATTTTAAAAATGACTGGCATAGACATGGTGGCTTGAAACTGATTATTCATCATCTCTTCCAAAGCAAGAATCAGGAAAATCAATGTATGTTAAAGAAATGTATTTTCCCTTTTTTTTTGCACTTCTTGAGGAATTTGTTTTAGCTTGTACTGGAGATGGGATATGGGATTTCACAGACCTTTGGTCTGATCCAGGATAGCCATACTGAGTTTTATGATATGGTTCATCTGTATGACATAATAAAGCTGAAACCTAAGTGGTGTGTGACCTATCTGCCACATCACCCTATCAGATAAGGTACAAAAAATGAAAGTACCTCAGTCAGAAGCAATTACCGTGTTTACTTTTGGTTTTATATTGCATCACAGTGAATGAGAAGGGAAACTTGCAGCTAAGTATTTTGTGCTGGATAACCAAGGGTTGTTTATTAAATCACTGTAATATAAAATAAAGCACTATGATATTCTTTTTCTATTTACTTTAAAAAATCCTACTTATTTTACAACTAGAAATTCCCCATGGTTATAACATGGAAGGGAATAATTTTCCTGTAGTACTTGCATGGATAAATAAGAGTTGACAGATGGTATAATGTACGATAAAACTTTCTATTAGGTTCAGAATACATATTACACAAACACAGTACTCATGTTCACATATTCCCAATGGCCCTGGTCTAGGTCTTAGTGAAATCAACAAGACTATTTCCATTAATCTGGTGTATAGCGTAAGAAATTTAACAGTTTTCCAGCAATTTAATGCTTTTAATAGAAAAGGAACAGAAATGTATCACTTGTATAGAGTATTGAGATGTATTGATTTTAATACTTTATGATCCCTCTCATTGTGTTTATGTACTGCAGGCTGAAACCACCTGATTAAGCTGACTATATACATAGTTATGACAGCAAAAATGCATAAAATATATGTACTAATAGCAAAGAAAATAGGTGTGCTTTTTCAGTTTTACTCTTTGGGCATGCTTTCTTTCCATAATGCCCAGAGGAAACTCAAAACTGTGGATCAATAAAACAACATTAAAAAATTAGGTATAGTCAGTCATGACTAAAATTATAAAGAAGAGGGAAATAAGACAAGAGTTTCAGATACTGATAAATGTCCTAGCTCTAAGAATATCAATTACCCAGAGAATTTAACCTAACAGTACTATAGATTCTGTTCTTCTGGGGTGTTCTTGTAGCTAGTCAACTGTAAGCTAAATTTGATTAAGCAATAAAAACATGGAAGATTTTGCCTTTTATACATAACAGAAAAAGAGACATGAAACTGTTCTTCAAAACTGTTCTTCATCTTTGTATGTGGAAAGTAACTTGATAGCTATGACAGAACAAGGAATATTTCCTTAAGAATTATTTTCTTCTTTTTTTCACAGAAAATTGTTTCTTTTTGAAAAAACAAAGTAGAAAAAAATAGCATGTTCAAGGAAATAGAAAATAATATATAATTGCAAAGGTCTTTACACTTCAGTTATATTAAAATCAACCTGTCAATATAATGGACTAATAAGAAATTACAAAAAAAACTTTGCAAATTCTTTCAAATGGTGACACACAATAAACCTGGACTTGCCCTTTCTTTTATTTACCTCTTTCCTTAGTCATTTCAAAAAGCAGGAGAACCTTTAAAAAAAAGAAATTGTGCAATGTGACAAGTTTAGCAAAATCAAACTTCTAGCTATGTTGTCAGAGCTCAGTTACTGTTTTTGTTGTGGTGTGCAGTTAGCTGTGGATATGTTAACTTCAATGAAAAACCTGTTCCCTTGTAGCCAAATACAGAGAACTCCCAAAGACATCTCCCATGTGTCACCCTCATTGTGCTTTTTGATCTGATCAATCTGAACATTTCACACTTGCTGAATACACAGGTGGTGTCTTGTAAACTTGCCTGCTTCTTGGATTGTCCATACCTGTTTCTAAGATTTATGGTTTCATGTTTTCAGTGTGCTGTGGGGCAAGCACAGTTCCATCTACTTTAAATTATTTTTGCAAGCTTAAGTATTGTTATCAGTGTACTCTTGTTACTTTTTTACCTTCTATTTTTTGAACTCGGAATTCTTGTGCGGTTTGGACACCTGTAAGGAGAAGTTGGGAGGCCTGTAGTTTTGAAAGACACTCATTTTGGCCCACCTACTTGAGTATTAAGTGCAATCTCATGTATTTCATAGAGAAGAAACTGTAATATGTGACTAAATTGTAATGCCACAGAGAAGTGAATGTTAGAAAAGTGGGATTTGTTAATAGTGGTGTTTGAGAGAAGTACTCTTTTTAAAAAATAAAGCAGTCATGAGGTTAGGGCCTGGGAGGGGGAACCCTAGTTAATTTTCAAAAGATTACTTGAAAGTGGAAAAGACAGACCTTGGAAAATTTACATATTACGGTAATTATAGACAAAACAATACTGAACTTTGACATGGCCAGAAAAAGAATTGCTAAAAAATTTCCAGAGATGCTGCCGATGCCAACTTAATTTTGTGAAGTCCTGTAATCTGCTGTCTTGGGATAGGGAGGAGGAAAAAAAAAAAGTGGTTTATATTTTACATGACTACGATAAACATTTTTCAAAAAAAAAGAGAAGGGTTGTAAAAAGATTCTGGGAAAAAGTAAGTCTGACAGAGCTCTCACATCCCTCTTACTCTTCTGTGAGTCTATGACTTAAAAGTTAAGAAATCTGAATGATTTATCTATAGGACAATGAAGGCTCTTGGATAATTAGCCAACACCGTTGAGAGCACTGAAATGCAAAGAAAGGAAACTCCAGAAAAACCAAGTTAGAGTATATCTCTTTGAAGAAATTATTTCACATAACCACTTCTGCAGTTTTGGAAACCAATAGTTATAGTAACATAATGTGTAGGTTTCTAGTTAAAAAATTGATTTAACCAGGCTTTTAAGAATCAATTACTTGAGCCTGGAATAAACCCACTAACTTTGGTGTGACCAAAGTATACAACACAGAAAGGCATTTACTCATGATTTCCTGATCTCATAGTATGAATAATTAATCCTCACTTTATTGCATTGTTCAACCACCTTTACTAGTAAACATGATTTTCCCCTCAGATGTGTTTGGCTCCTGTCTCTCACCATTATTTTTCATAAATTCCTGACTAAAGATGAATCTTCAGATTTTTCTTGTGAAGATGATTATAAACCAGGAAAAGAATTCCCAAATCATCCTCCAAATTTTTTACTTCAAATAACAGGTTCTATATATTTAAATAACAGATTATAACTGAGGGTTATTTTTTCTAAACATAATAACTTTCACTGTATTCTTCTGTATTTTTCCATAACCCTTTCAAAGCAAAATGAGAAGGAGGAGGAAACAAAAGGAACTATTTAACCTGCCTCTCCCAGTTCCTTGCCACAGAACCACTCACACTGCCAGATCAGTAATAAGAGTTTTTCAAGATGCTCAACTTAATCTAAAATACTTTGGGTGCCACTGAGAACTTCTAAAAATCTGTTTTAAAAAGTCCTGTTTGTGCTACAGCATGGAGCAAAAGATGGAGACTGCCATGAGAAGGCAAGACCTTCCCTTGCTACAGCAATACTCTTCTTCACTCCATCATCCACATGAGGAAATTTATTTATGCGAGAATTCAGATCTAGATAAAAAGGCATGTGTCACAGGCATGTGTTTTTCTCTAAGTTAGGAATCTAAACTGTCATTAGTCAATGAAGATCCAGTAAATACAATCAATAGAGGCTACAGAACTATTTGTGTCACTGTAAAACCAGACGCTGACATTTGATCAGCTGGTTCCCTTGACACTACTGGTGTGCTGACAAGGGGCTCAATTTACTTGACCGCAGGTATTGATTTAATGTCATCTGAGACAGCAAAGTCTTTCCTGCATGGCCTCCAGCTGTTGCTCCTGTACGACACCTGTAGGTCCCGTGTCATATCTGCCAGAGACATGAAGGTGTCTGAGATATGCCAAGTCATTTCAGAACCCTGTCTGTGAGCAGCAGAACTGTCGCCTCACTGTCTGAGTATCTGAATTGCAAAAGAGGTGAATTCCATGGCATACCCTGATTTCCCATCACACTCCTCTCCCATCCCCACCATCTAAACCAAAAGATTTGGGGGCACAATGAAGCTCTTTCATTATCAAGTAATGTCATTGCATCAGGGTTTGGTAGGGGCGAGGAGGAAAACATTACAGCCCCAGAACGTACTCTACTATATGAAACTGAGGCACTGTCTACCGCTATTTAGTCATAGCTTTAGAAAGCAAGGTCATCGATACTGTTCACCTTCAGTGTGAGAATTCTTTTACCACATTAATAACGCATTTGGGATGCACAAATATTTACTATAGGTAATTAAGTAATCGTAACTATAGACGAGTGACTTAAAGTCACTACAAAAATTACATATTTTTATACAATTAAGTAAAACACTAATTTCTACTAGTTCTACTCTAATTATTTGCAGAATGATTTGGAACATACAGAAGTGGGGGTTTAGCTATTACATCTTTATATATATATTTACATCTTTGGGAACTATATTGTACTCCTACACGAGGCAGCCATTAATCTTTTACAGCTGGGAAGCTTGGTTAAGTTAAGAACTTGTATGACAAGTATAAATTAATATGACAGCAAATTTTTGTTTGGAGGATTTAAAAAAGGCAGCCTTCAATTGTAAATTTTATAACTTTAAACATCTACGCTTTAGGCATGCTTTGAGTGTTTAAAAGCAGCAAAACAGGATTAAATTAATCTGTTTTCCCAAACATACATTAAAAAAACTCCTCAGTATTAGATTTTACAAAATCTAACATAAAAAAGAAGTATAATAAGCACTTCAGATTATTAAAACTTCATTTCAGAAGCCTTATTCATTTTTTTTCAGTATTAATGCAATTTGTGATTCACTTGTTTCTGATAATGAAAACAAACTAACCACTCAATTTTATTTTTGGTTATGTACATTTGAGTCTTTTAATTGCTCCTTCTGTGCCTCACTTCCAGCTGCAAAATGGAATTAAAATAAATAATTGAAGTATATTGACTTTGGGCCCAAAACCTTTTTTTCTTTTTTTTGTTCATAGACTAGATTTATCTATGAATTGCACTAACAATTAGAGTTTAGTATGCTTTCTCTAATTCAGTATTTGATCATATAAAACCAGAATCAGAGTCTATAAAAAACTTGGAAACTCCTTTATTTTAATTTAAAGAGATGTCTTTCTACTGATACCAAGAAAATTACCTATATATTGTTCTATTAATTCTGAAAGGTTGCTGGGTGTGGGTTTAGATGGGGTAGTGATGCTCAGTATTGCCGAGATAATAGAATTAAAAAATGTTTAAGAATATGTTAGAGGAAATAAAAGTTTAACGTAAAATCCATGTTTACCTTAGCTTCTGAGAAAAGAAGACAAGTTATAATAATCTGTGTGAATATTTATTCACTGTTAATTTGTGCACTATGCACTGTTACAATGGAAGTTACTGAAAATAGTATCTGAGGTTTTTAAACACCTTAGGATATCCAAGGGTGCCCTACGATGTCCAAAACATCTGCCCGAATCTGGAAAATATGGTGTGGGATATGTGACCTACCCATGGACTTCGTGTTAGCTAGGAGCCAGGCATTTCACATGGCACAAGGCAGAGCTCAACCCAACCTCAGCTCAAAGCCTGAACTTGTCTACTGCCCTCTTAGGTGCTATAAATTTTCCAGGCTCCAGCTGCCCCTACAGAAAGACAAGAATCTCCTTTATGTTCTATATTTGCAAGATGTCTGAGCCTCATACAGATAGGACTTAAAGAGGGCATCTGAAACATCCCTAGATACGTATTCAGGTAGCTGAACCCTGCGCGTAGCTGACAAATCTATTTCACTGAGTGTATGTGCCTACATCTAGAAACCTGCAGTGTAGATACCCAGATTTATAATATCTGAACCTGGAGGTGAATTCCATTGTTGGTTACAGGCAATCTAAATGACTTGTGGAAATCCCAACTTCTCCCTTGAATAGAATGTACTTGCTTTTTGCTAAGCACTTCTCTGATTCAAATCATTAGCCTAAACTCAGGTACTATTTTTACTTTACAGCTGTTTCAACTATCCAGATTTCTTATGGAAAAATTGAAGGTCCAACATAAGAAGTGTTTGTGCTGGTTTTTATTTTACATTTCTGCACAAGCAATGCTTCTTCAGTCATTCTTTATACTGAATACAAATGGGTGATACAGTTTGTGATTCCTTAATCCCTTGTTTTTGCAGTATAACTATTCACAGAGTCACAGAGTCTCAGAGGTTGGAAGGGACCTCTAGAGATCATCTAGTCCAACCCCCCTGCCAGAGCAGGATCACCTGGAGTAGATCACACAGGAACAAGTCCAGGTGGCTTTTGAAAGTCTCCAGAGAAGGAGACTCCACCACCTCTCTGGGCAGCCTGTTCCAGTGCTCTGTCACCTCACAGGGAAGAAGTGTTTCCTCATGTTCAGGTTGAACCTCCTCTTTTCCAGTTTATGGCCATTGCCCCTAGTCCTGTCACTGGACACCACTGAGAAGAGCCTGGCCCCATCTTCCTGACACCCACCCTTTAGATATTTATGTAACATATTTGATAAGATCCCCCCTCAGCCTCCTCTTCTCCAAGCTAAACAGACCCAGCTCTCTCAGCTTTCCTCTCATGGAAGGTGCTCCAGGACATTAATCATCTTAGTGGCCCTGTGCTGGGACCCACTCCAGTAGTTCCTTGTCTGTCTTGAACTGAGGAGCCCAGAACTGGACACAGCACTCCAGGTGAGGCCTCACCAGTGCAGAGCAGAGGGGGAGGATAACTTCCCTCGACCTGCTGGCCACCCTCTTCTTAATGCATATTCAAATTAAATATATTTGAAACAGCATCAGCAATATTTTACATATTCAAAAGCTAAATTGCCTTTTAGCTCCTCAACCTTTTTGATCAAAAGAAGAGCTCTGAAACTTAATCTGCAAGCACCAAGGTTGTGCCTTTAGTTTCCCTTCTCCACTTTGTTTGTTTGTGTTGGGGTTTTTTTACAGTATGTAAGAAACTGTCATTAAGTTCTGCTAAGTGATCGGTATTTCCAACAATCCTGTTTCTTGTGGAATTCTCTTTAAAATATCAACTGAGTTGCTGAATTTTCAGTTCACTGAACTGCTTATCTTAATATTTGGATTAGTGCCTACTTCCTTTATTTTACAAATTAAATACATTGTTTTTCCTTATTATAATGTAAGTGGCTTCAGAATCCCCCTCTTCCAGACTGGGTTTACAGCTATATCTATAAAATTCTTGGGCATTAGTTTCCATCTTCTTCACTCTTCACTGCTTCCTTGATGGTTGGTTCACTGTGCAACAAAAAATTTACAGCACTCTTGATATTTTTTTGCCTATCTTTAGCTGCATATCCAAGTTGAGTTAGCTGTCTATATCTAATAAGTCCCCATTAGTATCAGGGTATATGAGAAATAAGGGTCTCCCAGTTCAGGATTCTTTTTTCCTGAGTTTTTTTTCTACCAGTCATTGGTGGGTTAGGCAAATTAGACTGATGGTTAGCTCCAGACCATATATGAAGAACCTGTATGTGGACAAAACAGCTCAGTCTGTTCTCTCAGGGTAAGGTCTATCACTAAAATCTTGCTAATGGAACATGAAACCCTCATTTTATCAGTTTTGATTTTAATCAATATAACTTATTTGAAATATTTTATATTCTTTTTCTCAATAGTTAGGGGTTTGGCCATGTTCTTTTACAGGATCTTTGAAGATAACAAATTGTTGTAAACAGTATTTCTTACTCAGGTATTTGATGTGACTCAATTTTGCATACTAAAACTGATTTCCATGTTGACCTTTGCCTCTAGGATTCGTTCCCCCGCTGGTTTCTCAGTTCTGCTACACATACCCTGGTTTCCTGGCTGACATTTTTGCAGCTAGACTGTCCTTTAGTGACTACAGTTTTATACCTGCTGCCTCAACAAAGTTTTCATCTCTGACTATAATTTCCTTACTAGAATGCTCCCAGGCAAGTTTTGATTTGACTGATGGGAATAACTCCTCCCCCAGGCTTCATCTGCTCTGGTGCAAGAGATTACCATTCCTAACTTATTGACAATCAAAGAGTGTGTGCTGGTTGATGAGGCATTCAAATTCACAGCCTGGAATATTCATTTCCTATGCCACTGATTTTACTTTAAATAAATATATCAAGCCACAAACTGGGAGCAGCTGGCATGTATTTGCTTCTGGCAGCTCTGGTTTCATTTGGACAACTTCTGGAGAAAGTTACAGTGGAAGAGATGGGGTAAATGTCCTTTTAAACTGTGTGAAGAATAAGTTTGCCGGAAGTTACTGTCTTTTTCTTGGAAATTATCCAGGCCTTGTTTTAAATCCTTTTGTGAGGCCGCCTTCTAATGTTAAGTCGTCTTATATTTTCTGGGACACAGTTGAATTCTTCATCCTCCATTTTCTGTTTTATTTTGATTCAGCAACTACAACCTCATGCATTGTCTCCACGAAAACTGAATTTTATGGATGCCATCAGTAATGCTCTTTATGATCTACTTGCTTACCCAAACCTTGTGGCTGTGTGGGGCTCAAACAGTCCCATGCAAACTTGCTTGTTTACAAAGAATGTACCTATCTGTCTTTCACTGGGTGCAAAAGAACTCAAAGGAGACACTTTAAATATTTAGCATCAAATCTCTTTCAGGCAACACTTGGTCCAAAATAATTCTTCCTTGGCTTTCTATTCTTACTGCATTTTTTTCTTACTTTGTTCAGCCCTCCTTTTCTTTTCTGGGAAATATTGAGTCCACCAAAAAATGGTCAAAGAAAATTTTCTTCCATGAGTGCCAGAATATGCCTTTACTCTGAGACCTGGCACACTCCTGGGTTTGAGGTAAAATCTGCTATTGTTTCAGTCAACTACCTGTATAGAACGTCTTCGTATAAGCAGGGAAAAGTTTTATATTCAGCCTCGGTGAAGCTGAATTTGGCCCATAATAGTTCCAGTAGTCACAGAATCACAGTGATTTCTAAGCCAGTCTACGTAATGACAATGCAGATGTTAAATAAAGCAAGTTTTCTTTTATCTACCATCAAATTTCAACCTCTCTTCTGACACATGTACTATTAGCAATAGTAGAGAGTAATGTAAATTTTAATGACTGGAAACTTGAAAATAGTCTTGCTTTGTCTAATAGCTGTGGCTGAGATGGGGTCAATTTTCCTCACAGCAGCCCTCATGGTGCTGTACTTTGTATCAGTAGATAGAAAGGTGTTGATAGCACACCAGTGTTACAGCTACTGAAGAGCAGTATTCACACAGCATCATGGCTGCCTGTCCAACATTTCATCCCCCTTTTTCCCCAAGTAGGCTAGGGGTGGGCAAAATCTTGGGAGGGGTCATAGCCTGGACAGCTGACCCAAACTGATCAAAGGGATATTCCATACCATATGATGTCTGCTCAGCAATAAAAGCTTGTGGAAAGGAGAAGGAAGGGGGGCATTCATTATTTATGTTCGTTTTCTGGAGAAATCTCTGTATGTACTGGAGTGCTGCTTCTCAGAAAGTGGCTGGAGATCGCCTGATGAAGAGAAGTAGAGAATAAATATTAGTGTTCTTTTCCTTCCAGTAGTGGCCTCTGCTTTTGTTTTATTAAACTGCCTTTATCTTCACCCTCAAGTTTTCTTCCACCTCATTTCCCCACACACAGCATTCAGCTAGGAGGAGAGTGATACACTGGCTTAGTGGGCACCTGGTGTCCAGCCAAGGTCAACTCCCTACACTCTGGTATAACTAAGTAACTTACTCTCTTTTCAATTACATATTTAAAGGAGAGGACAAAAAAAATTGTGAGGAATCCCCACAGCTTTTCTCTAGACAAGGTTAGGACTAAGAGGATGATGTCGGATGATTCCATTCTTTTGGTGGTTAATTTTCTGTCACTGAAGCTTATAATATCTTATTAACATTCTCTAGGGGGGTACAGAGATGTTACAATGAACTAGTTTCTTCACCCTAATGTCCAGCTGCCTCATTACCAGTTCATGGAATCATAGAACAGTTTAGGTTGGAAGGGACCTTAAAGATTATCTAGTTCCAACCCCCCTGCCATGGGCAGGGACACCTTCCACTAGACCAGGTTGCTCAAAGCCTCATCCAGCCTGGCCTTGGACACTTCCACGGAGAGGGTATCCACAGCTTCTCTGGCAAAACTGTTCCAGTTCCTCATCACTCTCTCTGTGAAGAATTTTTTCCTTATATCTAATCTAAACCTACCCTCTTTAAACTGAAAGTCATTACTCCTTGAAAAATATCCACTCCCAGCTTTCTTTTACGCCCCGTTCAGGTACTGGAAGGTGCTATAAGGTCTACCCTGAGTCTTCTTTTCTCCAGGCTGAACAAGCCCAACTCTCTCAGCCTGTCCCCATATCAGAGGTGCTCCAGCCCTCTGAGCATCTTCATGGCCCTTCTCTAGACTGGCTCCAACAGGCCCATGTCGTTCTTCTGTTGGGGGTCCCAGAGCTGGACACAGTACTCCAGGTGGGGGTGTCACGAGCGCTGAGTAGAGGGGGAGAAAGAACCTTTGTTGACCTGCTGGTCATACTTCTTCTGATGCAACCCAGGATATGGTTAGCCTTCTGAGCAACAAGTGCACATTGCCAGGTCATGTTGAGCTTCTCATCCACTCACACCCCCAAGTCCTTCTCCTCAGGGTTGCTCTCAAGCCATTCTCCACCCAGCCTGTATTGGTGCTTGGGATTGCCCTGACCCATGTGCAGGACATTGCATTTGTTGAACTTCATGAGGTTCACATGGGCCCGCCTCTCAAGCCTGTCAAGGTCACTCTGAATGGCATCATACAGCTTGGTGTTTTCAGAAAACTCACTGAGGATTTTGCACTCAATCCCACCATCTGTGTTGCTGGCAAAGATGTTGAACAGTGTTGGTCCCAATACTGATCCCTGAGGAATGCCACTGGTCTCCACTAGGACATTGAGCCATGGACCACAACTCTTTTCCAGCCAATTCCTTAGCCACTGAGCAGTCCACCCGTCAAATCCATGTTTCTCTAATTGAGAGATAAGGATGTCATGTGGGACACTTTCAAATGCTTTGCACAAGGTAGTAGACTTCAGTTGCTCTTCCCTTATCCACCAATGCTGTAACCCTGTCACAGAAGGCCCCCAAATTTGTCAAGCGTCATTTTCCTCTGCTGAAGTCATGTTGGCTGTTATCAATCAGATCCTTATCTTCCATGTCCATTAGCGTAGTTTCCCAGAAGATCTGCTCCATGATCTTGCCCAGCACAGAAATTCATTTATGCTTTCCAAGGAATCATTTATTTTTTTAAGACAATGTAATTTTTGTGCAAAACTAACTATTATCTTGTTTGCTTGCAAAGTGACAACTAATTCCTGATACATAGCCTCTAGTGTATAGCCCTTGTCAGTTACACAATGAAATGCTCAGTCACTGATCTTGAAGTCTATAGGTAAATATACTAAAATTTGTGTAATGTTAGGGGGGGTTGTTTTGGTTTGTTTGGGTTTTTTTTAAATACAAATAAAATTAATGTTGACACATAGGCTTGCATATTATCGGCTTTGAGGCATGAACTGCATTCACAACTACATTACTCTGCATCTGATACTGCTGTTACTTCATTTTCTTTTGAAATTTTCCAGAAGAATGATGTTTTAGACAGAAATTTTCTCTCTGCACTTCTGTAAGATGCTTGCTATAAAAATTAGATGTCTAGTGTGACCATTTGAGAACTATTTGAGTCAGCAAAGTACTTTCAATCAGAAAATTACATTAAAAGTCCTTTAAAAATGTATAGGAAACTTTCCCCAACCACTTAATTACACATCAACACAATTATTTAGAGTGGATTGTTCTACGACTAAGGTTAATAGGAATTTTGCCTTTGACAACAGTGAAAATATTTTTCAGAGAAATCTGGTAGCCAAGAGAAAATCAGCTAACATAGCAGACGTCTTTAACTAGATTGTATGACTGGTAAACTTTTATGGACTGAAGCAATGGGAAGAGTATAAAATTTCAGTATAATTTTTAATTAAGGAAGGGTATTGAGGTAGGTAGGCAACTAGAAGCAGCCTAAGGAAACTTCAGCACAGTATGCAGGAAAAAAATTAATGTGGAGAAGAGCGGAACATAGGCTTGGCTGAAATTTACACATTTGCATAAGTAGGAATAGTTCAGATTTGAAAAGAAGTGCAGGGAGGTAATGAAAGTTCATAATGCTGCTCTGCAACCCTGAACTGACATTTCTTCCCATGCCCACATGTGCCTGAGCTTTTCTCCTGATGTTCACACTGTAGTATTATTTTCTTTTGTCTCTAAGTTAGAACAAAGCAACTTCCTAAATGTATGTCCTTTAAAAAATATTTTTCTATTAAGAGAAATAAAGTCTTCATAGCAATAGTATGAGGGGTTCCACTCCACTCCTGCTAAAAAAAAGTAGCAGTAAAACTCAGTGTTTTTAATGAATGTTGACAGCATTGATGACTGTTTAACCAACGTAATGCATCTATCCCCTTATCTACAGTAATGGATTCTAGTAGGAAAAAAGACAAGGAAGAAAAACTATACAGCATTAAAAGATAAGACAAGAGTAAGTCCAGAGCCAGCATATATTATTTACCAGACGTAGGCTCCCATCCAAAACCTAGAGGAATAAACAGGAAACTTTGGGTTGATATTGCTGAGCTTAGCATGACTGCCATAATGAACTCTCTAAACTACAGTTGCAAAGATCCATTTGATCCCCTGACCAATTTTTTTTTTTTTAAGTTCCCCACCAGTTTCATTCATTACAAATGCAGTCTCGTATGGAAAATATTTATTTATTTACACAGATCAACTTGGAACTCTGCTTGAAGATCACTTATATCAAAATTCCAGGATGGGAAAATGACTTGATCTGTGAAAACATTTGGCAGAACAAATTTGTCTTTGATCTCTATCAGGTAATTACATGAGGACATTAAAAACTTTAACTATATACAGTCATGGTTGATGTCATGAAGTGATATGTACATGTATATATGCACAGTCTGCACATGACTAGGAAATTTCTCATCTCTGTAGGCATGTGCACACAGAGTAATATTAACTATTCTTTTCTTTTTTACCCCACCTTTCTTGTAGATTTTCTCTTTTCAACCCCATCTCTTTTTTTTCTTTCTTTCTGGGGCATATAGTGGCATCCATTTTTTCCAGTGTTTTTTCTTCTTGTCTGTCTTGCCCCATTAAATATTTACTAGCATTTACCTCCTATTTCCCTTTTTTCCCTTAGATCATCTGTTGAGTCTTGCCACACTTTTTATCTACCTTTCAGTGAGTCTTTTTCACTGCAATTAATCTTCTACATTTTTCCAGACCCTCTGTTCCCTTTTGTTTCTCCTGAATTCATTTTTTTAGAATTATTATTGTGATTCAGCTGTTCATTTGTAATATTTAACTTTAGGTCAGACATTTTTGGACAAGAACATGAACTTCTTTCGGTGCAGTTGTAAACTGTATGCAGTACACATATAAGTATCACATGGTGGTTTTAGGACAGCTTAAGTTATACTTTAATTCATTTAAATATGACAGCAATAGATTAGACTAGATAGAAAAAATTCTGCTTCAGCGTATTTGGTAGATGTAGTGAGGTGTTATATTACTTTAAAAGATGATTAATTTCATTCAGTTTCAAGATTGTTTTGAGACATGCCCCATTGCCATTCTGTTTGTACTGTGCCCAATGTAGCTCGTTGTTGATCTCAACGACAGTCAATAAGAATTACTGCAGAATTCCATAGACTTTCTCTGTCTTTTGTTTTCTGCATAGATATCAATTTGTTAAACAACCTGAATCTTTGACGACTTACACAACAGTTCAGCTAATGGTCCATGCTTTAATGCATCTTATCAACTGCAAACATCTGCCTAAAAATGGCTGTGCTTTCATGACTGTCAAGCTCTAGGGGAAATGTGAAGTTAGATGTCATTTTGTTGATCGTGTTTAAAACAAGGACTGAAAGATAAAAGATTCCTTGCTTTAAGCAGCAATTCCATGTAAATAATTTATAGTCAAAAAATAATGTGCTATTCAACACTCTGAGGAAGGAGCCTTCTTTCTGTGTCTGTTTTATAACCGTTCCTTTAGAATGATTCCAATTAATATTCAAAGATTGCCAACTGCCTATCTATAAAAGAGTTGCTTATTAATATTACATAAGCTGTCCTTCTTTTTTCTGATGAGGCAGAGCCAAACATGCTATAAACAGTATTGACAGGAAAATAGATGGTCTGGAACTGTAGTGAAGCCATTTACCATTCATGAAGTAACTTCCTAATAACACTGGTCTGCTTATGAAATTCTCAGTATGGTACTAAAAAGAAAACTCTAATGCTAAGGTTTTAACAGGGCACTGAGCTCAAAAAAGAGTAGTAATAAATGACCTAGAAGTGAATTCTTTTTCATACAGCTGCAAGGAATAAACTGATCATTTTGAGTTGCACATGGACATGTAAGAAAAACATGTACTTTCAGTTGTTTTGAAAATTCAGCTCAGGAAAACTGGCTGTAAATACCTTATCTACTGGCCATAGCTATCAATAAATAACAAAAGGGCATCTTTCCATCAGTGTGCCTTTGGGGAAATAGCAGAACTATTCAAACAGGACAAATTTCAAACAGTTAAAAATACCCTAGCTCAGTGGACAAAGGCTAAGTAGAGGTTGCTTCCATGATGGTTGTACACATAAAGAAAGAAAAAAAGGAAAAAGAAAAAAAATTAACACCCAACATCAATTTGTCTAAAGCACGTAAAAATCAAACACAATAGCAATAACTGTAAGGCAGTGATGTAGTGAATGCAACTTCATAACTACACGCTGATTATTTTGACAAGTTCAGCTGTTTAATATCATGCCTGACTACTCCTTTATGGCTGGTGGTTTTCTTTTGTTCAATACAACAAACCTAAATGAATTTGAACCCAAGAGAATTAAAACTCTGATTCATTTACTTTGGCTAAAATCCCATATGCACAAACCAAATGTGTGGTTTTGCTTCTGCTAATTCATTGGTAGAAACATCACTATCTAATAATACATCTAGTTTTTGCTTATACTATAATTCTGCACAGGCTTATAACAAGAGCCAAGAGATTCAGACACTATTCATTGCAGGGGTGACCAAAGCCATTTTATGGCCAAAACTCATTTTTTTAAAATAAATAAAGAGTTACTAAGACCCTTCTGCCTCTTAACTTAAATTTAAATCTGGTGTATAGATAGTAAACATGATATAACACTGATAATAGAAACTGGTATATTTTTATCATTACATAAGGTTTCCTAAAGGACACAAAAGGATTGCAAACAAATGAGCAGTTTCTGTTCAGACAGCATCACTAAACCATACTAGGATCTAGTATTTTAAAAACTGAAGTTCACCAGCACAGCATTGGGATGCGAAGGAAAACACACATGACAGCGTTTTCTCTACCTAACAAAAATAAACCTCAGTGACTGTTAATTCCTCTTAGGACAATCTCTGCTACAGTATTGTCCTTCAAAAGAATCCCAGAGTGAAAATAAATTTAATACAGCCTATCTCTAATATTTTCTTATACTGAAACATTTCCACAGCAATAGGAAGACACACAAATAGGAAAACAATACTGCTCTCTAAAGCAGCTCTGATTTTTGCCTGGTTTGTCTCACATAGATAACATACATGCTTATCACTGGATAACGTCATCATATCACTTTCTCTATTCCCTCTATGCATCGAAAAATGCTGACTGAAAAAATTTAATAGGAGGTATAAAACAGTCATAATAAACAAGACAGGGGGAAATGCAAAAATCTAGAGGTATACAAAATCTAGGAACTAGACCTTGTGCAAAATTAAGAAAAAGTATTCTTTCATGAGTGGGAATTATTCCAAACTTTTAAAAACTACATACATATTTGTGTTAAGCCAGTAGACTCTGGAAAACAAACAAGCAAACAAACAAATGCAACCACAGATTCACAAAGGAAAAAAAAAGTGTATTAATAGTTCATATTTCAATTTACCAAAGAGCATTGTTACGTTCTAAAACATCCAGAAGCATTCTTGACATTAATTATAAATATGGGACTTGGCTTAGCCAAGAAAATTAAGTCCTCAATCATAATTCTCTTACAAAAATCCCTATCCCTCTATCCTTCCTTCTACCTCCTCCATCTTCTGGAGGAGATTTCAAACAGATAAACACTGTTTGCAATCATACTTGAAGGTGTGCAACTCAAGACATTTCTGGTCAAGAAGTAAAAGACAGACATATAGATTTAGTAAATGCTAATTAGCAAATATAGTCAGAATGTCTGTATTTTCAGACTCAAGAAGACTAGACTTGAGTGCATCAGTATCAGAATGTTTAGAATGCATGTTTCAATTCATCTGGGAAATCAATTTCTTTTTACTCAGAATTAGTCATGGACACAAGAAAAGAAAAGCATAGCAATAATCTTAGTGAAGTCTCTAATGGTAATTTATGCCTCTTAGAACACACAAAAAAGACAATAGGAGTTTGATATGACTAAATTGCAACAAAATTTAATATCTGCCATGAAGCCTTCTAGGAAGCTTGGAAGGATCTTATCATTGGAGTTTAAAAGGTAGTTTTCCTAAACAAGCATGAGTAAGTCCACTAAAGCCTACACTTTATATTTAAAAATAATTTTTAATAAAACCTCAGAATGTGAGTCAAGTGCTGCCTATGTTTCTGGGAGGGGTGAGCAAGCAACTGTGTGGTACTTAGTTACTGGCTGGGATTAAACCACTCCACGAACAAATGGAAAAGCAGATGTGAAGCCTCCAGTTTCCAATCAGTGAAGTAATTTCTTTCCTCACTGGAGCAATACCAGTAGAGACAGACAGTTCCAAATCTAGAACTTTAAATTCTGCACACCTGCAGCAGCAGCAGGCATGACCAAGTCCCAGGTAGCAGGAGAACCACACTGATGTGTGCCAATGACGGGTCAGGGGATCACAGCACTAATAAATCCATTCCTGATGAAGTTGAAATTCAGGTTCTGCAGGAGTTTGTTCTATTTCATAGCACTGGTCACAAGAATTTACTTCACTTCCCTGCAAGTGATTATTTCAGACTGAGAGAGATACTGTTTATTCATACTTGTCCTCCCCCACCCTCTTGCAATAAAAACAGATAGATGTGATTTCTTATATTCAATATAATGCTATCATATTGAATATGTAATAGACAAGGATGCTGGATGTGTCTATTTAAAACTAGAAAACTTGTGTTTAGCATGCTGTAAGGAACTCCACTGCCTAAGATAAAAGGAACTCTGTTAGCTGAAAGCTGTTTGCTGATTCATAAACTGATTCGGACATACATAACACACAACTCTAATACTCATTTTTATAAAAAGGAGTACCTTAAACTAACTTCTTCCTCAGGGAAAAGATATATTTATTCCATAAACATTCTACATTAATTCCTCTAAAATTCTGGCCAAACATTACTCTGGGTAGGGGTCTCCTTTTAATTGTTTCATGAAGGCTGTATGTCCAACATGTTTTTAGTTTTGTTGGATGGAATTTTTTTTCTTTTATTTGAACCACATTTAACTTGGGGAATGTATGGAAAACATAATTTCTCACTTAGGTTTTTGCTGTTTTGGTTTTGCTTTTTTTTAAAGTTCACTGATTAATTAATTCAACTTGTGGATTTAAATCACTTTCCTTTTGGAGATCTGTAATGTAAAAAGTCTGTTTCAGAGATGAGTTAGAGAAAATTGAAGGGCTACTGAAAATATATTTCTCAGAGAAAAGCATTCTCATGGAAAATAAATTTCTCATGGAGAAATTTTGCGGTGAATCTTTTGGAGATATTTTCTCTTTAAAGCATAGTAAATGTTTGGAACACCTGTACTAACCTATTGTGTGAGGGATCATATTCTTTACATATACCTAAAATAACATGGAAGGGTACTGCACTATGCACCAGCTCTAGCAACGCATTTTTAACGTAACAACATTTCACTCAAATGCTGATATTCAAAAGAAAGTTTATAAATTCTACCATCTGACAGTGGCTGTTGCAAGAAAGTTCAGTAAACTGGAGTGTACAGAGGTTATTCTGCTTCACAAATCTTACTGAGCTGAATGATTAAAAAAAAATAAAAACAACAAACAAAGGAAAACCCTTCAAATATTTCCTTTTTTGGAAAGTGAGTGGTAAAGTACTTCCTGCTTGGTTCTCCTGTAGTCCAAGGCGATAATATTTTTTTATTTTTCTTTCTTTTTCTTCCTCTTTTTGAGGGACTGAATGGGACTTTGAAATACTTCAAATTATCTTGTTACTTCAAATACAATTTTTGGGCCATGCATTATCCACAACACCTCCTTTCCAGCATGTCATTAATATTTTGCTATCACATCCCCTCCTAAAGCCCCTTGAAGAAAATTAGTCCCTGAACTCCCTCCAATAATGCATTACTCCATGCTTAGCATCATCATGCCACAAAATACTATTAATTTTTCACAAAGAGAAAAAAAACCCCAACAAATACTGTTTTTTTCTTCTTCACTTTCATCTTTTTTAAATCTAGTATGAAAATTGCAAAAGCAATAATAATTCTGGTAACTTTACAAATCTACCATACTAATGCACAAAAGGAGCTTTGCATTTAAAACTACAGATGCCTGAGCAAAGTGAAGTAAAAAAGCTGCCTTCTGAGCTGCCTGGGCATACCTTTCACCAGTAGAAGGAGCAGACAGTTTTGTTTATCTGAACAGCAGCTTCCCAAGGTGTTTCAAAACCTAAGAGGTACAGTCTTGCACTCCTCATCAATTGCATTCAGGAGTGCAGCTAGGTGACAGAATAATTGCTGCAACATGGGATTCCTTTGTGCCTTTGTAGAACAAAGAAACATCTGGTGTATATTTCTGTCTCTTCTTCCTTTAACACCATGATGAACTGTGTCATCAGTATCATGTATGCTTCCTCCCATGTTAGAACTTTGTTCCTCCCCTACATGGTTTCTATATCCCATAAGCTATAGAAAGTCATTTGGATGCATAAGACAGCAGCTTGTGTCTAATGCTGTTATTGCTCCTGGGATTCACCTGTATTTGAACACAACATACTGACTCTGAAAAATAAAAGCATTTTCTTTTTAATTTCAATTACAACTGAGAATTCAAAATGAAAGTGAAACTTTCCTCTTAAGAAAAATCTTAAGAGGAAAAATTAAACAAGTATTTTTTTGTACATACCTCCATTATACTAGCCAATAAATAAGAAATTAACATTGCATCTATTTGCACAAAGCTCTGATCATGCAAATACTCCTCGTACAGGTCAAAAATTCTGAGGTTCTTCTCAGGTTATGCTAGGCAGGGCCCTACTAATTTTAATGAAAATTGTAATGACTGAGAATTAAGTAAGGCCTTCATATCTCAGCTTTAAAGAATTACACTTCTGGATAAAGGCTGGGTGTAGAAGCAGGTCTAAAGGATATTAATGATGTTGATAATGACATAATTTCTGTGGTTTACTGCTATAACATGATAGAGACATAAATCACTGCTATTTAAAATAAAGAAAAAGAGCTTCATTGAGGTAGCTAGGGTTGCAAATAGCTGCCTATGTATATATACTTAGATGGATAGTTATATACATATAAGGATTCATGTATATATGTATATATGGACCTGTTGGAGTAAGTCCAGAGGAGGCCACAAAGATGCTCAGAGGGCTGGAGCACCTCTGCTATGGGGACAGGCTGAGAGAGTTGGGCTTGTTCAGCCTGGAGAAGAGAAGGCTCCGGGGAGACCTTATAGCACCTTCCAGTACCTGAAGGGGCTACAAGGAAGCTGGGGGGGACTTTTTACAAGGGCCTGTAGTGACAGGACCAGGGGGAATGGCTCTAAATTAGATTTAGATTAGATATCAGGAAGAAATTCTTCCCGGAGAGGGTGGTGAGGCACTGGAACAGGTTGCCTAGAGAAGCTGTGGATGCCCCATCCCTGGAAGGGTTCAAGGCCAGGCTGGATGAGGCTTGGAGCAACCTGGTCTAGTGGAAGGTGTCCCTGCCCATGGCAGGGGGGTTGGAACTAGATAATCTTTAAGGTCCCTTCCAACCTAAACCATTCTATGATGATTCTATGATAATATAGAATCTATGATTTTTGTATGTGTAACAAAAATACATGGTACTTTTAAAGAAAATAGAAGGAAAGAAGTGTGATGAGCTTAAGATTGAAATTACAGGACTGTCCTCTAGCCTTAAAGTCAGTCCTATTTGTGGAAACACGCTGAGATAATTTGGTTTCAGAATGTGTTCATCCTCAAGGAAGCTATACTCTGTTTCTTACCCCTTGTTGTTGTACACCTTACCTGTGAAGAACCCAATCATCACATTATTTTTTTCTGTCATTTCAGATAAACCCACAGGAAAGTTCAAGGATAGTGCATCCTAACTACTAGAGAGCAGTTATTTTCTTTTAAGAGCACTAAGATTCCATCAAGATAGAGATAGGAGAAACACAATCCAGTTCTCGCCAAAGGACACAAGGCAGCGGTAATAACTATACTTTGAATGTATGCTTTTTGCTCACTTCTGTGCAGAGAAACAAAACCAAGAATGTACAAAGTCCGTACAATTGTACAAAGTGATTCCGGAATCATTGGTAAGGCCATACATTTCAGAATTCAGTTAAAACAAACTATTTAAAAAAATTTGCAATGTCATTAAATGAAATGGCTTCTGAACATTTAATTTTTAACTGGTCAGAGGATACTGAATTTCAGTTTTCCAGACTTCTTGATGTCTTTGTAAAAATTTAATTGGTTGAATTAATGTAAAAAAGAGGAAACCATTACTGAATTCTGTGCTGTTCTTCCCTGTTTGAGTCGTAAGCTCACTCTTAAAGCATCCTCTATATTTTTCAATTCTGTTTGAGAGGTAACGAGATAGATAAAATTTGTGTCTTCTTTCTCAAAAATATCTGCAGCTCCTCACTTGAGAATTTGCAGCCTTTAATAAAACTAAATTAAAAATCCTCTAGTTTCCACTATTTTAGGTTTTTCGTTTTAAAACATATACTGAAATCACTCACCACAGTCATCAAGATTTTTTTTTTTTTCAAAATCTGTAGGATATATTAATTGTGCTTTCTTTTCATAGCGCACTGCAGGAAAACTAATTTTGGATGCTTGACTGTATTTCTCGTTCCTCAAATTAGAAAGGCCTGAGAGCATAGTAGAAATGATCCATTTATATCCCAGGGTGCAGAATTTCATTTGATGTGAAACTGACATTTTGTGGCCATTTGTAAGCTCTATGACTAAAGATCTTAAATGCTCACAGTAGGCAAAGAGAAAATGTATACACATTCCCTGAAACTGCTAAGAGATTATCTTTCTCCTAAAAACAAATTATTAACACAATATAATACAGAAAATAGCTTTCTTAAATAGTAACATATAACAAGGCCAGTGTAGTATTCTGACTTAAAGTGTAATATAGACCTATGAGAACAGTAATTACCTATATGTATTTGATGGAATAGGAGAAACTAGTCTATATGACCTTGTCTATGACCAACAGAAAGACATGAGGCCATGTGCTGGTTTTAGTTGGGACAGTTAATTTTCTTCACAGTAGCCAGTATGAAGCTATGTTTTGGATTTGTGGGAGGATTTGCATGGAGAAGAGTATTGATAGCACTGGTGTTTTTGGTTGTTGCTAAGGAGTGTTTGTACCAAGTCAAGGACTTTTCTGGTTTCTGGTGCTCTGTCTGTCTTCCCAACTTCTTAGCTACAAAAAGCTGGGAGGGGACATGGTCAGGATGGCTGGTCTAGACTGGCCAAGGGGTATTTCACTCCATGAAACATCATGGTCAGTATATGGGTTGGGCCAGAGGTGGGCTCTCTCTCTCTCTCTGGCTCTGGCGCTGGTGAGCAGTTTGATCATTTGTTTTCCTTTCCATTATTTTCATTACATATTATTAGTATAGTTAGTATTATTGGTATAATTGTTTTATTTAATTTACTTTCAATTATTAAATTGTTCTTATCTCAGCCCATGAGCTTCCTAGTCTTTTCCTCTTATTCTCCTCCTGCACTGGAGGAGGGGCAAGGAGGTGAGCAAGCGTCTGTGTGGTACTTAGATGCTGGCTGGAATTAAACTTGTAGTATGCCCAGTAATGACAAGCATCTCCTCCCATTCTCCTCTGGGATGCTTCTCCACAGATACTCTCATGTGGAACTAAATAATCTGGCTTTCCCATTATTGTGAAAATAAATTCTCTCTAAACACTGCACCTGAATCCAGCAGTGAGATAATACAAAATATCTTGGCTTTTATTTTTAATTTTTAGCTTTTTTTCCTTTTAAAGAAGCATAATAGAACCCCACCTAACAGTTTCCTGAATAAACCATAGCCTGTTCAAATAAAGTCTAAGCTTTGCACTGTGCTACTGTCCTTCCTTACTCCCTGTGGGATCCTGAACTCCATGATTTCATGGTGTCTGCAGCCAAAGCTACTGCTGACTGCCATATCCCTAGGAAGTTCTTGTTACTGAGTAACATTTCCAGATGTGAGTTTTCCCCTAGATGGTCCATTTGGTACCTGTACCAAGAAGCTATCCCTGACACCCCATGGAAGTCTTATTGCATTTTGCTGTGTTCCTCTCCAGCAGCTGGAAGGGAGTTTAAACTCTCCTGTAAGAGACAGGGTCTGTGACACAGAGAATTTCTCTAGTTATTTAAAAGAGAATTTGTATTATTCCTGACTCTGATCAGGTGATCTGGAACAATTTCCCACCACAATGTCATTCTGACTGACCTCTCGTCTAACTACAGGTTACCATAAGCTCTCAAACAGCCTCTTGTCGGCTGTATACCAGAGCTACATACATTCAAGCTGCTCCTTAACATAAAGGGAAATCTCTCGTCCACTTTACTCCCTGCCTGCCCTTCTTGAAGAGCTTGTATCCATGCACCACAGCACTCATCCTACACAGGTTGTCCCACCACATCTCAGTTATTGCAGCATCAATAATGTCACAATTCAGCATCTGCCCATGGAGCTTTAGCTCTTCCTGATTGTTTCCAAGGTTGAAAGCATCCATATATATTTTGGGAGGGCTTTCTTTTGCCCTGTTTTATTGTTCCTGTAGCATTTCTTCTTGTCACCTTGCACCCTTCACTCTCCACCCCTGTCTACTGCTTCTATGCTTATCTGGGTTGCAGTTTCCCCCCACCACTGGGCATTTAAAGCTCTCCTCACCATGTCTGTCAGTCTGCTGGTAAAGACGTTTTGCTTTGCTTTGCCAGGCAGGTCCTGTCTTTACCCAGCAGCCCTCAAATGTGGACAATTTTTACTGTGGCCTTGTTAAAAACCAGAATGAAAATATGGTACATGAGGCAGAAAGAATTCCTGTAAAATCATAAAGAAAACTCCTTCATGTACAGATGCAGAAAAATCATATTCACCAAACTGATAGTCATCCAGCTACTGAAGTAAATGAAAATGAAAAAAATGGACAAAGTTGAAAATTACAAAGCACTAAAAAAATACACAGGGCCAACAAACAGGATTTTACCAACTACAAGAGTTTTTGATAAATCTCTAGCCCAAGTAAATGGGAACTTTTATTTTGGTAGTATATTGCATCTTAAAAACGAACTCAGTTTTTATTGATTTTGAAAGTTACACTTGCAAGTATGAAGGTAATAGCTTTTTGATTGATTCAGTCAGGATGAGTTAGGCTTTGTGAATAAAGGGGGAATTAATCAGTAAGAGTTGATTTAGGACCTCTTTCATAATATGGATTTCCATTTTTTTGTGTCATTGTTCTGTTGTTAAAGACCTGATGGACTGTTTGCACTGAGGTGAATGATTAAATGACTGTAACTGGGAATGACTGACAAGTGAGGCCATCTTACAAGAATTGAAGCTTTCCTGAAATTAAATGCAACAATCAAATTTAATCCGAGAAAGTCTGCAGGAATTTACACAGTAAACAAGCAGAAATGGAAGCATATTCCATTCCAGGCAAAGCAGCTAAGAAAAGAGACAGAACCATTTCAGAAATCAACCTTCAGGGAGTGAAAAAACTGTTTAGGAGGAAATACATAAAGACATGTATTTGAGGTATTTGTAACAAGCATTCTAGCAAGTGACACAGTTTCAGTGAATGCAGTACTGGTTTGAGAAGATCTTGAGCTGTGATATAGTGACATTACAGCATCTGAATGGAAAATTTGATCCTGGCAAACAGTCTACATCACTGAAAACATGGAAAACAACCAGTGTGTCTATATTGTAATGGAGACCAGACACAGAGCAAAATAAGAAAGATGGATGAGTATAATTATTCAGTTGCTGAGTACAGCAACTATGTCCGGGGAGGGGGAAGTGAGAGGGGTTTGTTTTGCCTTTTTAGTTACTCTACAGTTACTACAAGTGTTCTTTACTACAATCTAATAAAAAGGTCATGGTTAGGCATTGGGAGGAAGTCAACTTAGAATCACAGAATCATGGAATGGTTTGGGTTGGAAGGGACCTTAAAGACCATCCAGTTCCAACCCCCCTGCCATGGTCACGGACACCTTCCACTAGGTCAAGGTGCCGGTTTCAGGCAGGGACAAGCTGCTGTCCTGCACAGGTGACCACCAGCCCACAGGACCTTGTTTCATTCCATGATACATCAAACTCGGTGGTCAGTTTGAAAGGCATGAGGTGGGGTTTGCAAGGTGCAAAAGGAGAGCACAAAAAAGTGACCCGGAAGGGGGAGGGTTGAGGTTTTTGGGGACTAGCAAATTCCTTGCTGAGAGCTCTGTCCTTTTTTACTTGGTGGTGGGAGATTAGCAGAGAAGGAGCATCTTTTGTCAGGCAAAATCAATCTGTGAAGGGGTGGTTGGAAGTTTCTTTCTCCCTGCTCTCCGCTCCTGGGCTTGGGGAGGGTCTGTTTTTCTTCATTTTTGGGGCTTGGGATTTTGGATCATTTTTTTCTCTCTGTTTGGATTTTTGTCTTGCCGTTCTGCAAGCTGGCTATGTCGGTCCATGGGTGATGAGATCCACTATCATATGTTCTATTTTCCAATCTTTTAATTACTTATTAGCAGTAG
>NW_010259581.1:0-5713 GCF_000690775.1 Eurypyga helias
GGAAGAGCCCCGCAGCCCGCCCGTTTCTCTGACACCCGGCGTGCGCGGGGTGTTGTTTCAAATGTCTTATTTCCGATTCACTCCAGGACTTCCATAAGGCTCCGGGAGGCTTCGTGGGCGGCGGCGCAAGGCCTGTGAGCCCGCTAGGCAGGGAGAGGGGCCGGGCCGGGCCGGGCATCCCTGTGCCCGAGGGCGGAGGCAGGGTGGTTGGCCTAGAAGAAATGGGTTTGCGTGACAGATGCGCTGCCAGTTTTCACAAGTGGGTTTAAGCCTGTGCTCACCGCCTTGGAATAATCCCTGTGGCAGCACGAGGTGTTGCTGTTTCTCCTTTTCTGCCCAGGTAGGGGAAAGGAAAGGAACCTACTCACAGAACGCTGTAGCACATGCTTTGTGCCTCTGAGCCTACCTCAGGCCTGTGGCGGTTAGAACCTGCAGCTCAGCCAGTTCAGTGGGAGTAAGTGCATTAGGGATCATATTTTCCACTGACCTCAGATACTTTAAGCAGTTTTCTAGCAGGCCCTCTTGAAGATGCCTGATTCAGACAACAGGTGCCTGGCCTTATGATTCACTAGTTGTGTTCTTTGAGCACAGAAACCATGAGGAAGTGTTGTGGTTTAATCTCAGCTGGCAGCTAAGCACCACACAGCCCCCTCCTCACACGGTTGGGTGGGGGAGAGAATCGGAAATGTGAGAAAACTCGTGGATTGACATAAAGACAGTTTAATAGGTAAAGCAAAAGCCACGCACACAAGCAAATTAAAACAAGGGATTTGTTCACCACATCCTGTCAGCAGGCAGGCGTTCAACCATCTCCAGGAAAGCAGGGCTCTGTCATGTGTAACGGTTACTGGACAAATGCCATTACTCCAAATGTCCTTCCCTTCTTTCTTCTTCCCCCAGCTTGATATGTTGAGCATGTGTTGTAGTTTAACCTCGGCAAGCAATAATGTACCATGCAGCTACTCACACACCTCCCTCCCACTCCACTGGAGGGGAAGAATCAGGAAAAGACAAGGAAGCTTGTAAAGTTGAGATAAGAAATATTTAATAATTGAATGTAAATGAATATTATATAATTATACTAATAATGTTAACAACACTAATACTAATAAGTAATGAATAGAAAATAGAACATATGATACAATTGCTCATCACCAGCTGACTGACACATGGCCAGGTCCCGAGTAGCAAGAGTCAAGAGCCAGAGAGCCCAAGAGCAACACCACAACTGGGAAAAGCCAACCAACCCACCAACAAACCAACCTGCCAAGCCACTAACTACTGAGCTAAGGCACTAGCAAAAAAGTTAACGCCCACCAGGCCACTTCCCACCTATTCACCGGCCATGACGTACCATGGCGTGAAATACTCCTTTGGCCAGCTTGGACCAGCCATGCGAACTGTGAAGAAAATTAACCTGTTATTGCCTGAAACCAGCACAGCATGATGCCATATGGCATGGAATACCCTTTTGGTCAGTTGGGATCAGCTGCCCCAGCTGTGTGTTCCCTCCCCAGCTTCTTGTGCACCCCCAGCCTACTCACTGGTGGGGTGGTGCGAGGGGCAGAAAAAAAGGCGTTGACTGTAAGCACCGCTCAGCAATAGCTAAAGCATCCCTGTGTTATCAACACAGATGTTTAATGGCACGATTTGATTGAAAAAAATGACAGCATATGTATCATTTTACAATATCAATAAGTGTGTGACAACTATGTGATTTAGTGAAACAGCAAAGAAAAACAGTGTTATATGCATGTGGAAAAAAATTACAAATTCCTTCCAGCAAGCTCCAAAGCAACTCATTTCATGCATCTGTCAAGTAGTCCATCCTGCACAGCCCTAAACAACGCAGGTGGGAAAACAGGCAAATGCAGGTCAAATAAGCAGGCATCTCTCCCAACAATCTCTTCTTTGTGTAGGGTGCTTGCCCCATTTTCTCAGACCAGAATTAAAGTTTTAATCACTGTAGAATTTCCTATGTATTCAATCTCCCCTGTCTAGTTTTCATAGTTGCAGTATAGTGGTTTCCATGAAACCTGAAAACCTGTTCTGGCCTTGCTAGCTCTTGCTGATACCACGTGAGGCAAATTCACCCACACCAGTGGTTTACTCCCATACCTTCTTCCCCCCTCAACAAAGGAAAGAGGGAAACAAGAGAGACACAGTCACATTAACATAAGCAAGATTTAGAAGACAAGAAAACAACCTTTCCCTGCATTCTCCAGTGTTCCAATTGCCAAAAGAAATCCTTGAAAGTGAATTAGTTGGCTGGTCTCTGATGGGAAAAGTAGATCTCTGATAGCAAAGTACACAAAGAAAAAAACAAAGCATCTGGAAATGGGAGTTGGACAATACTGTGCTTTTACTTTGCAGTTTGAAAGGAATGGATGAACTTTTGGGGAAAAAGGAATCACTTGAATTGAAATTAGAATTTTTCTTTTCCTCTTCATATCAAAACTGTCTAAACCACTATCTGTCTCTACTGGAAATCATACATGCCTTAAGTGAACATTCATTTTCTACCCACAAAACCCAGTCACATCATGGGCACCAGGCCATTGGGATGTGGCAATCCCCTCCCCATTTTTCAACCTTAAACGCTGGGCAGGATAAAACTACACTTGCGCATACGAAACATTGTTTTTAGCAGAGCAGTTAGCAAATTCTCTCCATCATTTCAGTTTGTTGGGTATCAGGTGCCTGAAACTTTTCCCTGGTCACGTTAGCAGAGCAGAATTGTACCTGCCCTGTAACGATGAAGCAGGGAGAGAGAGAGGAGGAGCTGAACTCGAGGTCTTTCATAGCCAGCCAGAGCTTGCACAAATGCTACTCCTACGTACCGGCAGCACCACTGCTATCACTGCAGTAGGCTCCGTGCCACAGTAGGTCACTGCTGGGGTGGATCTTGACTTTGAGATGTAGATAAAGGAGCAGGTGAACCTAGGAGGCATCTGTGTGACTGGATAAAAAGACTGCGTACGTGTTCCTAGACCAAGAGGAGATTACTGGTTTCCAAGTCCACGCGCACCTCAGCTTCTGCATTTCTGTGTATGGAAGTGCACGCCAGCCCTTCCTTCCCTTGGCTTCCATGCAAGGGCAGCGGAGGGGCGCTGGTTGAACAGGGACGAAGCACACACCACCACCCACTCCCTTAGGTGGCTGGTTATGGGAACAAAGCCCTGGGTGCTTGAAAACACACCAGCAGGACAAAACACCTTGGGGGAAAACAGGACAGTCGCCCAAACCGAGGCGCAGAGACCCACTCGTTACTTGTGAAAATGCAGGCACCACTCCTTGTGCTGCTTTTGTTTTACTGCGCTTCGTGAATTTTCAATAGCAATAGCTGGGGTTTATTCTTCCTGCTTTTACTTTGTATATGCGCTCTCATCTCACAGCCACGTCCCTTTCCCCTCATTTCATAACCTCCCTCTGCAACAGCATTTATAAGGGATCACATAGAATTTAAAATTTCCTCCATCAGAACCTTCCAGGGTTGCAGTCACTGGGGTTCTGCTGCAATGTTTGTTCTTCCTCATCACTGAAAGATTTAGACACCCAATGGTCATTCCCATCAGACAGTGCCATCAGCATAACAAGTCCTGTTACACCTCTCCTTCCATGTTAGACTGGTTTCATGGGCAGTTTCTGTGGCTTTTGGGAACTCTCCCTCCTGGAGGAGGAATGAAGTCTGACTGGAAATGTTGGAATTGTTTCAGACACAGAAACTGGTTTCAGGTGTACACAAACAAAGGGTTAAACTTCTCACTGTCCCCTTCTATTGTATATTTTGAAGCACAGGTGTCAGGCAAACAAGGGGAGACAACACATCCCACACCTTTTTCTGGTCCTGAATTTCCATTTCCTCCTTTCTCCCTCAGCTCTTCTGTTCCTGGATTGTTTAAAGGATACTCTGTCCAAGGCAGGACAAGGAATTTCATTATCTCTGTAAAATATTTAGCACTGTAACTTCACCAAAGTAAAATATAGCTGTAGTCCTGAGTACAGGATCAGAGAGATTGATGAGCTCAATAACTGCAAGAGAAGCAGCAGTGGTTTTGTGAGCAACTGGATCCTCTGTCTCGGGTCTCCCAAAGGGCTAGAAGGTTAATTAAACCCTGGCTCATTGTTATAACACTAAACCCTAAAGCACGATGTCGGTCTTTAGGTCCCTACTGGGACAACCCTTGCTGAAATTCTTTCAAATATTTAAGAAGCAGGCAAAGGGAAGGAAAGCAGTTGAATTGTATCCCTAATTGCCTTATGTTTGGATGGAAAGTCCATTATAGGGGGGAAATCCATGTTTGAAAATCTTACTGCTGAGTTTGAAGACGGTATCGACTGCCCTGTTCTGGGGAGGCAGAAAGACAACAAACAGAAAGAGAATGGTGTTGAGGAAGGGAAACGATACCCAGCAGGCAAGGGTGTGATAGGAGGAAAATAAAATCCCTGTGCCAGGTGTTGCTGAGGATGAAGACAGCCCAGCAGTGCCCACAGTGTAATTTGAGTCCCCCTGCTCCAGTTTGTCTGACCGCCTGGCAGCCATTAAGGAGATGAAGACCCAGGAGCATCATGGTAGGTGCTAGGATCCCAGAATTCACTAGCAGTAACAGTCATGAATGTAGAATTCCTCGCTCTCTCTAATCCATGTATCCCACTGCTCCCGTTTGGTGACCTCAAAATACAGACTTTTCATCAAAGAGCACGTCTTCATTCTCTACATCTGACCACACTGTGACTTTTCTTTCTGTTCCATACCCTGGCCCGCAGCCATGTGGCTGCTCGTTCACTCCCTCATCCCCAGTGGGATGGGGAAGAAAAGGGGAAGAATTAAAGTGAGGAAACACGTAGGCTGAGATAAAGACAGTTTAATAGGTGAAGGAAAGATGGCAAATGAAGCAAAGGAAATCGCTCACCGCCTCCCACAAGCAGACCAAAGCCCAGCCCATCTCTGGACCGCAGCCACCTTCGAAGACCACAAGCTCCCTCCTCCTTCCTCTACCCCAGGTTTTACAGCTGTGCATGACGTTATGGTATTACATGGTACAGAAATGCCCTTTGGCCAGTTGGGGTCAACTGTCCCAGCTACATCCCCCTGCCAATCTCTAGCTCACCCCAACCTACTTGCTGGAGGGGAGGAGTGGGAAAAAGAGAAAGCCTTGATGCTACACAAGCTCTGTTCAGCAACACCATTTTAGCCACAGATTCAAAACAGTGCCAGTATGAGCGGCTATGAAGCAAGTTAACTCCATCCCAGCCACACACAGTGCATCTCTATGTGAATAACCTGCCTAATCAACATCCCCCTGCCAATCTCTAGCTCACCCCAACCTACTTGCTGGAGGGGAGGAGTGGGAAAAAGAGAAAGCCTTGATGCTACACAAGCTCTGTTCAGCAACACCATTTTAGCCACAGATTCAAAACAGTGCCAGTATGAGCGGCTATGAAGCAAGTTAACTCCATCCCAGCCACACACAGTGCATCTCTAAATCATTTAGATCATCCCCCTCTACTCCACTTCTGTGAGACATCACCTGGAGTCCTGCGTACAGCTCTGGGGACCCCACCCTAAGGACATGGACCAGTTGAGTGAGTCCAGAGGAGGCCACAAAAATAGATGCTCAGAGGGCTGGAGCACCTCTGCTATGGGGACAGGCTGAGAGAGTTGGGCTGCTCAGCCTGGAGAAGAGAAGGCTCCGGGGAGACCTTATTGACG
>NW_010259581.1:5962-11966 GCF_000690775.1 Eurypyga helias
CCCTGCCCATGGCAGGGGGGTTGGAACTAGATGGTCTTTAAGGTCCCTTCCCACCCAAACTATTCTGTGATTCTATGATCATTATGCCACTTTCAGTTGTGGGGAGGGTCATGAAGCTGTCTTTTCAGAGCTTTTCAACATAGGCACAAAAATTAGTACCAGGTACACTGAGCCCAACTTCTTTCATTCTTACAACAACCAGTCGTTTAACAGATTGGGTTGGTCTTCTGGAGATGGCCTAGTGTAGGATTATGCCAGAGGTATTCATGAAACAATCCCCTGACTCTAAAATATTATCACCACTATTTAAAGCAGAGCCTGTGGGCAGCTGAACAGTTCTGGGATTTCCATGAAGTCATAGGAAATAATAGCTTACACATCTGGTATTTTACCAAAAGTTCAAATCCAGTCTGACCTGAAAGTGGTTACAAGAGAGAAACCTCAAAGGGAGAATGAATATTTGAATGTTCATATTTACCCTTATGTGGATGGTAGCAAGGTTTGGAAAGAAAAATGCAAAAGGAATTTCTATAGAAACCCTCCTCCTTCAACATGAGCATCAACTTTTACCTATGGGAAAAGTTTAAAGGAATTCTTCCAATAAGGTTAAAAGAGAAATCCTTGCTTATAGGAATTTCTCACCTTTTCCTTTGATAGTTTTGATAATTAGTATTTTGGGAGAAATGGGTATTGAAGTTCACAGGCTTCCAGTGAGATGGCCCACAGTTACCCTTCTCATTCATTCTGTACAGTGTTTGTGGTTAAAAAAATATACTTATTAACCGTAGCTAAGTTTTATACAAGTACCAAAGGAAACCTTACCCCAAAGCAAGAGTTGCTGGAGGAGTCAGATGCAGCAGCAGATGTATAGTTCTGTTTTCATTCCAATCTTTGGACAGCAGTCACAAAACTAAGCGTAGACTAGTGCCGCCAGCTTGTACATTGTCCATAACAGCACTCGGGCACAGACACCGACCTGCCCACAGACACTGTGTTCACGGGTATTTTCAAATAATTCCTGTTAATCAAACTACTATAAAAATGAGACAGAATGCATTTGCCCCATGACATAATTAATTGAAGTAATTCCTCTACACCAGAAGTACTTTCACTTCTTTGCCTAGACTCTGGGGATCCAAGGCAATCCTAACCTTGAAACCAGAAGCTACTGACTGATGCATTTGGTATCAGCTCAGCAATGGCTTACCTTATTGTAAGACAAGAAAAAATACGGTGGATTCGCTCTACGACATGATTTTGTGTATGAAAGAAAGTAAAATATAATGCTGGAGGCATATACTTAACTTCTTGTCGTCTCTGGGCCATAACGGATACAACACTTTTGCATGCAGTCCATTGATTATTAGCCAGCATTTCAAGGATGCTACTTCCCTGCGTCACCCACCTCTGAACCTGCTCCCTGAGCAGCCCCTGCCGAGCGTGCAGCCGCAGTAGCTGTCGCGATGGTCAGCTCTTACTGCATGAAAGCTGAAAACAATTCTCCTAGCTCAAGAGAGGGAAGGCTTGTATGAGGAGCTTTGTTCTCATTGATGCCATGACTGTGAGTGGGAGGGACTCCATGGCAGAGCCCCCAGGGCAGTCACAGCCCAAGGTAGTTCTGAACATCCTCTTGGGACTGAAGACCTGAGAAGAAAAGGGCTTATTTCTTGTTTGTCTGGAAAGTTATGTTATCCTGAGAGAAGGAGCTAGAAGCATGGAAGGATAAGAATTTGAGTACTGGCCATGCTTTGGAAAAGGGGAGGTAAGGCACCATCCTGGGATGTTTCCATGCACAACTTGAGGACAGGGGCTTCGGTATTCCCGCTGCCAAGGTGACTGCATTGCCAGATATGAGCAACCTGTCATGACCTGCCGTGAAGGCTTAGAGAAACTGTGACTTATTTCACCTGTGTCACAGCCAGAGAGCTCCCTGCTCGCAGCTCAGAAGGTAAATCACCAAAGCTGTTTTAACAGCTACACACTGCGGTCCATACGCCCGTGCACGCTCCACTGGGGACTGTACAGGCAGGGCAAAAAACAACCATTTCCTCCAGCATATAATCATTACTATTCAGTTTCACTTACTACACTATTAGAAACATAGATGCACAGTCATTTCTAAAAGACACTTTAACAAACACGTTACAGGAAACATTAATAAAATAGACCTTTGCCACCTAATTATGGTTTTTGCACAAACATATCTCACAGCAGAGTCAGTGATGTGGGTTGTTACTTCTCTTTGTTTATCCTCCTGCTTAGGACTAGCTTCTGCAGAATACAGGTGAAGCTCGTGAGAGCTAGACCATAAAATTTCTAATTCGACTTTCTGGGCAATAAGGAGCTCTGTTTGTCCATCACACCAGCCTGGGGAAGAGGTCTCACGTCCAAGGTATAATTAAAAACTGATGGAGAAAGGGAACCTTAAAGTGAGTTATACCATTACTTAAATACTCTTCCCTAATTCATCAAGGGAAAGCTCATTTCAAAATTAGCATGTCAAAATCTATTAGTTATGAAATTAAAATGCAATATTAATTAGAAACGAGATTCCCTTACAAGCTTACCTTAGGCAAGTCCTCCCTGGGTGGCAAAATGGAAGCACTACAAGAATAATGAAGTCTGAAAAAGAGGCCCAGAAAGCCATCACAATAAGCCTAGAAGTAAATATTCATGTAAGAATCTTCCGCTTTAGAGTCTTTATTTTCTTTGCTGCGGATCCGTAGAACTGCGTTCTGCAGTGACATGACAGGTACGTTACAGCTAACCACCTCGAGTCTGGGTGGAGAGAGGGCAGCTTTTACATGTGCGCTGGAATGTAGTCATGAGGACTTCAGACGTTTTCATGCGTGGGAGCAGGGATGGAGTGTAGGTTTTGGTAGTTGAAACGTTCACAGGAGTGAGTGAGCTCCATTAAGAGGAGACAATTTTCCTTACACGACCCTCAGATGCGAAGATGCTCTGTTAGCAATAGCTTTCACTCCTGAAGAAAAGGCCCGATACCCTAATTAGTATAATAGTGAACCTCACAGAGGGTCAAACTGATGGTTGCCACTTCTTCATTTCAGTGTATATGCTATTTCACAGAGGGGGAGGAGGACTAAGCAACCAGAAACACCCTAGTAATGTAAGTTTTGAGATCACAGAGACATCCAGGCAGCATGAGGCTTTTTGCACCAGAGATTTCTATTTCAGGGTTTGATCCTATTGGACATCGGTGCTCTTCATAACAAAGATACAGAGGCAGCTGTAAAATGCAAGGTATCGTTGACCTGTGAGAAAGGAGAACGAGCCTCTCAATGATTCTTGCTCTGACCACCACTCCCTCCCAAACAACAAGGCTACCTACATCCAGAGTCCTCCAGCAGCACTGCAAACAAGTGTTCAGTGCTTTTAACACCCTGTATGTTAAGTCTTTGTCAGCTGTGCCTGAAGACGGAAAGGCATGGCGAATCTTGCCCTAAGCACCACATTAAAGCTGAGTTAGACTAAGCTTGCAGCCCAGCTGAGTTGTTGGTACATGACAACAGGTTTCTTCTTGCGGGTGGGAGAGCGCAATTCTATTACTTCGTTTTGCAGAGGTACTATACGAAATTACGGTATTTTGGGTTTGCTTTACATCTTGAGTGGGAGTGAGTACTGTTTTGCCAAAGGTTGCCCACCCTCTCTTCCTTGGAAAGGCCGTTTACCCTCCTGACTGGTGGATTAGCAAATCTCTCCTTGCCTGGGGGACAGCTGGAGGCAAAGCCTGGTGTATTGATAATTTGGGTGCTGGTTTGGGTGCAGCTTCTCAATCCATGCTGAACACTTGACTCCCATCAGACTGAAAAGGAAGTCATGTGCCTAATCCTATTAGTGCCTCTGAAATTCCCAGACCTAATGTTAGCTCCAGAGGTTGCTTCACTGAGCTCCCTCCAAGAGTTAGAATTAACAACAACAAAAAAATACTGTTTCAGTGCAATTTGTTCTCCCTAACCATGTTATCACATCGGAGTTAACAGGAACAATTTATGTTCCATTATGTGCGGTACTTAATTTAGACAGGCCTGCTGCCTTCCTGTACGGGCGCCAGCAAGAGAGCTCACAGCCTCAGGAAACAGCAAGTTCGCAGGTTTCCCACCTTGCTGCTGTTCTGGGCCAGGGGTTGGGGGGGAAGGTTGGTTGTTCCCACCTGACAGGGAACTAACCCTGGTCTGAACAAGTTTCCCTCCCCAAAAGCACAGGGTTCCATTTGGCAGCTCTCGTCCCACACCTCACAAGCTGCAGGATATTCAAAAGCCCTTTCACAGAAGCATTTCTCAGCAGTTGGAGGTGGTCTTGCCCATCATTTAGTGAGTCGTTAACACTAAATTCATCAAGTAAGAAATACAGGATTTACCAGGCAAACTCTATCACGTTCAGTTGGTGAGGCTTGCTCTGAACCTACCTGCTGGCAGGGACAGCAAACAACGCTTCCCCGTCCTTCCCTACTGCAGAAGACGCAGATTCTGCCATTTTAACACCAAAAAACACTCTGAACTGAAAACCTTCAACTCCTTAAAAAAGAAGAAATAAAGTTAATATAGACCTTTGTAATACCAGAGATTTAGAATAAACCTTTGTAAATGATGGGAATTACACAACCATGTGCTGGGTGTAACATGGCGGGCAGAAAGCCAGAAAACAGGGGAAAAGACCTAATAAGAGGGGGAGCGTAGCCCTCCCACTCGGCATCGACTGCGTTTGCCTTATGCCCGACTGTCGTGCGGTCGCTTTAAGCAACACCTCGCCGCTGGAACCAAGGCCACTGGTGCCTAGACGGAGTTGGCCTTCTGCCCGCAGACGTGACACCGGCAGAGGTTGTGTGAAGAGAGGAGTAACTGCAGCAGGAAGGATTTTCCCCAGGAAGCCGCAGGAGGTTGGCACAGCTCTGCGGCACAACAGACCCCGCTCCTGCAGCCTGCAAAGCGGTGCAGGAGACGGTGGCTGCTAGGTCTGCGGTCCTCGGCCTACAGTCCCCTCTTGCCTACAGGGAGGCGGGAGTGACTGTCTCAGCTGTATGGGGCTGTTCTCCAGCTGCTAATCCCCACGGAGACATTACACACACCTCGGTCACTGCAACGGTCTGAACGGGATTTAGATCGAATGAACTCGTCACCTTCAATGTCACCACGCAAGGGGAAATGTTTGATGGTCAGAGAAGCTGCAGGGACCGTATCTGCTCCACAGCTCCTGCCTGGCTGGAGCATAAAGCGGAGAGCTGTGCCCAGATGGAATAAGGCACGGCGTTGTCCCGCCTTCTGGAAACCACTGCAAAAGGGCTCATGCTTCCCCGGGGTGATGGGAGAAAACACGGATGCCAGGGGAGAACCTGAACTGCCACGAGAGCCTTCCCTCTGCAGACTGGAAGCAGCGGCCCGTAACAGCAAACTTCAGCACATCTGGGTGGTAGAGGTCCGCAATTAAGGGGTGCGGTTCCCAGCCCTAATCTGACTATGGAACTGTGCTACAGATGAATTAAAAGACGGGAAAAAAAAGAGAGTGTAGCGCTTTCCTACCTTTGACAAGGAGCTTCGAGCTGATGGGAAGCTGATGGGCGGAGGAGAGAGGTTTTGGCTCCACCAATCTACCGTCCCTGCAAAGGTCCCACAGCCACCAGTGGATCCCATATCCTCTTGCCATCAGGTCAAAGGAAGGGATCTAAGAGAGGGAGGGGAATGGAAACAGGTCCCTGCTTGGGAAGGTAGGTGAATCCCCTCCTGCCCTCCCTCCCCTTCCCAGTTGCCCTTGCAGAACAGAGATGGGGCTCTGGAACTCCAGGGCCAGGAAACCGAGGATGTAGAGGAAGGTGCATCCGGGCAGTTGCCCAGGACAACTCGGTCAGCCCCACGCATCACGACGGCCTCCCTTAGGGAAAAAAGGAGGGCACCGTCATAGGCGATTCCCTTCTGAGGAGAACAGAGGGCCCAGCATGCCAACCAGACCCATCACACAGGGAAATCTGCTGCCATCCTGGGGCCCAGGT
>NW_010259581.1:11982-12430 GCF_000690775.1 Eurypyga helias
TGGCAGCCCTCGGATTGTTACCCTCTGCTGGTCATGCAGGTGGGCAGTAACAAGGGTGAGGAGAGGAATCCAGAAGCCACCAAAAGGGACTTCAGACACTGGGGCAAATGGTTGCAGGATCAGGAGCACAGGTAGCGTTCTCCTCCATCCCTTTAGTGACAGAGAAGGATACAGGGAGGAACAGGACAGCACGCCCGATCAACACATGGCTCAGAGGCTGGTGCGAACGGTGGAGTTCTGGGTTTTTTGCTCATGGGGAGATTTACACGGCACCGGGCCGGCTGGCGACAGATGGCATGGAGCTGTCTGAAAGGGGAAAAAGGGATTCTAGCCCACGAATTGGCAGGGCTCATCAATAGGGCTTTAAACCAGGTTGGAATGGGGAAGAGGGCAAAACTAGTAGCGATAGCAACAATACCCAGGGAGACGTGTATGTCGGAGACCGGCT
>NW_010259581.1:13013-20555 GCF_000690775.1 Eurypyga helias
CTCCAAGCGCAGGAGCGAGGCATCCCAACAAAGAGGCAGGTGGGTAAATGCGGCCGCAGGCCTGCGTGGATGAACACGCAGCTCCTGGACAAAGTGAGGCAAAAAAAAAGCAGCCTACAGTGGGTGGAAGCAGGGACAGGGAGCCTGGGACGAGTACAGGGAAGATGTCTGAGAGGTCAGGGATCAGGTGAGGAAAGCCAAAGCCCTGACAGAATTGAAACTGGCCAGGGACATCAAGGCCAACAAGAAGGGCTTCTATAGGTACACAGGGGATATAAAGAAGATCAGGGAGAATGTGGGCCCTCTGCAGAAGGAAATGGGAAGGTCCCTTCCAACCCAAACCATTCTATGATCTGAGGAGAATCAATGGAGGCAGAGAGATAAGGAAAAGCTGTATTTGTGCAAACTAGAAAAGTAACAAAAAAGAAGTTTCTGCTTGTGTATCCTTAGAATCAGAGCCCATCGTCTCCACAAAAAAGGTCTGTCTGTACAGTGATGCACGGTGCAACCGATCTGTGATTTGAAGACAGGTCAGCACAACCTGGAATGTTCAATGGAGCAAGGGATGAGGGAAGGGAAAGCCCACCAGGAGCCAAGCACTCAGCGCCTGCAGTCTAGCAAAAGGACGGCAGAAGAACGGGGTATTAGCGCGTGCCTGCCAGTTGTTGGAGGCACAAACCCCATAGCGAAGAGATAATGACGCCTTAGGGGACCAGACAGGGATAGAGGTAGGCCAGGGATGTGCTAGAGGTAGAAACTGCGGATCTCCCAGTTACCTTACCAGCTACTTATGCAGTAACACTGAAGGAAAAACAGATGCAAGGCAATCACCCTTCCTCACCCAAGCAAAATTAAAACACCCCTCTATGCCGGCATATTATGCACAAAATCACGTTCAGTTAAAACAAGCAGCTGAAAGCGTGAATGAGGTTCTAATATACAGTTACTTTCACACGGCCAAAGCTATTTTATTTTACAAGATGAGTCTTTTGCATTGATCTTTTTTTTCCTGAAAGCCCAGTAAAAACAGCGTGAGCTACTTAAGCAAAATTTAAGAGACAATTTACAAAGTAGTATTTGCATAGCACTGTAAATCTGCGGATTTGTTTGGGCACAGTTCTTAGCAGAAACTACAGCAGGTGACAGGGTTAGGTTTTCTTAATAGCTCCTTGTTTTTAACCAGATGCATCTCTTCCGAACGTCATAAAATCCAGCATAGGAAATAACTGTAAAAACGTACAAAAATATATACACATGCACAGTAAATGCGTACCCTGTGTACAGCCTTATCGCTCGTTAGGTTTGGCTAATAACGACCATCTGGTACTTACACTTCCCTTCAAAGGACACGTTTGTAACAAATCAAGGTAAGGATGGTGAGTTTTCTCGGGAAGAAGGTTTTCATTAAAGCTACAGTACTTGCTGGTGATCTTTCAGAGCAAGCAAGCAACCCGCCGGCTGGCAGCACCTGCCTGGCGCTGGGGCAAGTCGCGTTCCGTTGTCCCGAGGTGCAGCTCTGACAACACCGAAGCAAAAAAAAAAAGAGTGCGACAGGGCACAGCTCGGGCTCCCCGCACAGACGCACGCACACGTAATAAAGGAGGTACATAGAACCAGTTCGTGCCTCAGGGGAAAAAAGGGAAATTCATTCCTGATCAGGCTGTCTGCTCTTCCTCCCTTCGCAAGTCAGATTTTAGTGTGAGTAGTAAATTGGTGTTTTCCTTGAAAATACACCCTGGCCAAAATAAAAAGAAACAAAACTTGTCTAAGACTGAAAATTGGTAGTCATAGCCCCCACACTAAGGAATACCTCCAATTCAGGTTTTAGAAGTGCTATTATATTCCAGTTTCTGCTAAAGGGTCTATTTTTAAAATGTATTTCTTCTTAAAAAAAAAAAGATAAAATGCTGCTTGTGCTAATGTAAAGCTTTTTTAGAAATTGACAGCCAGCCACACTCAATTACTCTCAAAAGTTCAAGTGCACAAATTAACTTTCTCCCAAGTTTTGAAAACTGAAGAATGCCTTGGAACTACGGGAACAGCTCTTAAAGAAATACAGGCAGCTTTCCATAAACCCAGAGAGGCCAAGGACAGGAGAAACATGACACATCTGGCCTACAGACGCCAATCCACTGTCTTCCCAACTCCAACGCCTGAAACATTTCCGTGACATCATCTGGTGGCTACCAAGTGTGATGCAGACCCTGTAACACTGACTTCCAGAAGGTCTTCCCGCAAGGCTACAGCGGGTAGAACAATGAAACACCCAACTAAAAATCTGCGGGGATCTTGATGGAAAGACTGCTGATAATAAGGAGGGAGATAAACAGGAGGAAGCGTGGCAGGGTAAGTGCCGCACCCGTAACAAAGTGATAAGCCCTTCAGGACAAATTCTGACCCCAGTCACAGGAAAACGGCCAGTGCTACCTTGTAAGTCACCACCGGGGGGGTAGGGGAGGAGGTCACGTGCATATCAGAGGTCAGAGTTTGCCTGTTTCCCCCCACACACTTATCTCTGGTTTGCAAAGCTCCCGTCAATCGCTCCGTTTTCTCAAGGCAAGAATTTGGCTGGATCTGTCCGAGTTCCTCCTCCCTCCAGCGATGCACAACTGTCACCCGGTTCAAACCCCGGCTTCGCTCAGCGCTGGCAGCTCTGGAGCAGCCCGTTACAGACCCGAAGGTTCAGAAATAAGGAAACAAGCAGCTGCGACAAACGGGGTCGAAGTACCAATTCAGCATTACCATTACGGGGTGGGGTTGGCTCCTTTCCGCACCCATGAAGCGGAAAGCGTAACTGCTGCGGTGAACAAGAACCTTCCCACCAAGCGTCGTAAGCGCCCGGGCATCCAGGAGACGCTGTGAGCACTGCTGGGGCATTCCAATTCTCAAAGGAAATCTGGGAATGGATTTTACCCCTTCATCTGCGTTGCCCTCCAGCATGTGAATGAAGCACGCTTGGGCTAGGTCTGTCCAGCCTTGGCCTCAGACCTGTTAAAGCATACATCTCCAAGATGCCAAGGGACGCGAGCACTGCCTGCCTTCGGTCTGAAACGCCCTGCAGCGCGTGAACTCGGCATCACCGAAAGCCTCCGGCCCCACCTTTGTTTAGTCAAAGCATACCTGACGCAAACCCAGGTTTGGGGTAGTCCCAGACAGAAACTGTACCTTTAGCAATTACAAAATGTGAAGTGAACCCCCACTTGCTAGTTACTCCCATCGTTCGTGAAGACCTCATCCCAGCTCCCTTCTACCGGTTTCATTGATGCCAGAGGGACCTGTTACCAGGCAGCGATGGCCTACGTGAGCAGGCCTGGGAAGAACTCCTCTTCCCGAATAAAGGTCTTGCTCTGAAGCAGCCAAGTCACCTTATCGCTGAACACAAACACAACCGTGTCACTTCAGACCTACCCAGCACATCAACCGGTGCCAAAATGCATGAAGACAACAGGCCCAGCTACGCGAGACCATTTCTATAGGAATGGTTGAACCGGAGAGCTCCAAGTTCCAGCTGAGAGGTCACAACCGGACCGTCTGCAGAAAACACAGGCAAGCAAATATACGGATGCCTGCGATGGAGACAGGCGGGATCAGGTGGAAGTGAGCAGACACGCTCACTTTTCCTGTGCAAACTAGGCAATTAGGACGAAGGTAGGAGACATTCACCGGTCTGCAGGAAAGTGTAGAGCCCTTCAAGTAAGCTCAAGCAGAACAAAGGAACATAGCCCATGCTCGTTGTGCTGGAGACAGGTGTTTTGCTCAGTAACCCCAAGTCAATTTCAAGAGCTCATTCAGCCCACCACGAGCAACAGAGAACTGCAATCCCTACTGAGCCAAGACCTCTGGATACCAGTTATCCGGTCCTTCTTCAGCATCAGCTTCGTGTGCCTTCCTAACGGAGACATGCCACAATGCCAGCAGTCTCCGAGCTCTCCCACTGGGTTCTTAGACGTAGGTCAACACGATGTTACCTGGGAACTGCAAATCCCACTCCGAGAGCAACATCGTTGCTCTTCATGGCAACGACAAGGCCAGGAGCACAGCGTCTGTCCATACCGGTCTGAGAATCATCCACGGCCGGAGCCAACACTGAACTCCACTGCAGTCAGCCTGCGTGTCCATACCGGAGAACACGGCATTTAGTCAAAACAATCAAGCGAGAAATGAAAATTTTGAAAGGTGGAGAGAGAAAATGCTCCTACAGCTTTAAGTTTATTAAACCCAGCATGGGTGAAAAGCAAAAGACGAAAACCATGATATATTTTTGTTTATTATTGCTCTTAAAGGGCTTGGTAGTCAAATATACAAGCTATGTTCTATTAAACCAGAAGAAAATAAGATATAAAATCTATGCTCGCTTTCCCAATCCAAGCCACCTGCTAATCTTCATTAGTGACATTAACTTCAGCTATTTCCAATCATTTTAATTTATACATACTCTGTGCACGTGTGCAAGCGCGTGTGTATAAAAACCCCTGTTGGAAGAGATAAAATTCAAAATTAAGAGATCCGTGTTGGTTCTGTACTGTTTTGTGCCTCGCTGTGTATTTCATTTCTCCAAATGGTTACTGATATGCCTGTTTAGAAGAGCAAAAATTAAGTAACTGATGATGTATTTATTTTCAAAAAGAAAGCATGACCAATAAGTTAGGATAAGAAAACAGGAAAAGTTGATTATTCTCCCCTTGGTGTACATTCACTAATCCCATGATTCCTAATAGGGAGTTACATGCACTAAGAGGAGAAAAGAATCCCGTGAAGAGAAAGGCTATTCATTCCCTTCTCCTTTAAGCATCTCTCCTCAGCATTAAGAAGGGATTTATTTTGTGAGACTATTGTCATGCCCATTAATAAACTGCTCAAAATGTAATTTAAAAACATAGTCAGTGGTCAGCCTCTTTTGCCAGCCTCACTCTGCTGAGCCAGTACAATTTCCAGTATCATCTTCAGGAAGCAAGTATACAGCATCTGTAACATCTTTCTAAGAAGCAAAAATTGTACCCATTACTGAATTGTGTAGGAAAAAAGAAAGAATAACGAAAAGCCCACTGCTTGTAGTCCTCCAGTTAAAAACCAGGGAAAACTCAGAGTTATATTTACCAGCATTTGGAATTCTAACCATATTTAAAGACAGAGTACAAAAACATCCTGCGAGGAAAACAGTGTCATGGCTAGGCTCTGTTCTCCTCAATTCCCAACGCATATTCCAAATTCCACTAACATTAACAACAGCTCTGCATCCTCTATCTTAGGGAAGATTTATTGAGGGGACAAAGATGACACACAAACGCTGGGGCTATGGGTACAACAGTTCAATGAGGAAGAGTCTAAGGGGAGACAGACAATGTAGGTCATCCTTCAGATCCTCTTACTGAAAAGACCACAAATAAAAAAACAAGGGCAGGACAGAACAGTGATTAACGACCCCGAGTAAAATAGTTATCTGAATTGCGAAATTGCTCTTCCAATGTTGGAAAACAGGGGAAAAAAAAAACCTGTGGGAGAAGAGGTTACATTCCAACAGTTAAGAGTAAACACGAAAAGAAGGTAAATTATTACTCTCTTATCTTGGTTACCAGAGCAAAGAGGAAAACAACGACCAGTGCTTTGACAAGATCTGCTCTTCACCAAAGTGAGATAAATATTCTAGTGGCAGCTGGGTTAAAAATACAGAACCCGAGGGTCAGCTCCCGCCCTCGGCTCGTAGGTCTGCAACCCGTTTCACCAGCTCCTGAGCACAGCCCAGCGCAGACTCTGGCCTTCACACTTCAACCTACAGGTAGTTCCCATCCGTCTGCAAACAGTTCTCCGGCGCTGTGTACAGTGGCAATTGACAGAAATCTCAGGGCGTGCGTTTGTAAAACAGACCAAGAGGGGATAAAAAAAAGGAAAAAAGACAGGTACGGCCATGATTCTGCTCTCTACTTTTCCGTGAGGAAAACCAAAACGTCAACAAACAAAAACTAAAAGATATTTAAAACCCCTCAAGAGACACCGTGCTCTGACGCTGAAGGGCGCAGCTCACCCCTGCGGTGTATTCGTGTCAACACCTAAAGCACCACCACAGTGCCGCAGGCCCCAGCGTTACAGCACACGGGGTTACAACCTGGCCCCACCCGAATCAACGTCGAAATTCTCAGCGGAGACTCAAGAGGTGCCCGTGTTCGAACCCTGGTTGCTACGGACGTCTCCTGTTTGGGTTGTTGTACAGGACGACAGTTTGAGAACTGCTGTGCTGACTGGTGCTGCTGCCTCCCCACTCTACCAAGAGGGGTTGGCTGAACCGGACTTGGTGGTGAGGTGTAAACAGAAAGAAAAGGAGAAAACGTCATGACAATTGAATAAATTTCCTCCTTTGCACAGCTCCAAATCCCACCATTAATTCTGGCGACAAACCCGAAGAGATCTGAGATTATCGTACACGTATGGCGTGAAACGGGGTGAACAACACTCAAGACCGAAGTAATATTTGGAAATTAAACAGCCTTGAGCAGTCAGCAGGAGACAGATACGATGAGAATTTCGTACTGCTGTACTAGTGGTGGGCCTGTAGTATGGTACATGCCGACCGCTAACGCGCTGCTTCCGAACCCCGCTATCCCTTCCCTCGCACGACAGAAGCTTTAAGACATTGCCTGAAAATAAAAAGTGTCAGTGTAACATACAAAGAGGATTTAATCTGTAGCCATGACAACGCAGCCTTTCTGAAATTACTCTAACCCAATGCACATCTGTCAATTAATTTAAAGAAGGGTTGTTTTTTCCTGGCTCATTAATAAAAAAAGTCGGAAATCAACAAACATTACGTTGGCTTTAGCAAGAGGAAACATTCAGTGGCTCCTGTTGTAAAAGTGAGTGTAGTGCCCTTGACAGAAACCAGTGTATTCAGTCCGCGGAAGATGCACGTGGCCGTGGCCAATGCCCTCTTTTCTCCCCCCATCCCCAAGTCCCCCCCAACCAAAGCAAGAAAAATTAGTTTCTTCTTCCACCCCAGATTTTCTCCCATAGTTTGACTACAGTGATCCTTAAACAGGCAGAAAGTTGATGCGTTCTCTTCAGTTGATGCCTCCAACTTCTTCATTCTTGGCTCAAGTTTTATTCATTAATATTAGTCATCAGTTATTAAGAAAAAGATAGTTTCTAAGTGTTTGTTGTTGGTTTTGAACTTTAGTTAATCGGATACCGCAGTCTGGTTATACGTGCTGAGCTGCAGCTGTCACTTACTCCTTCTTCTTGAATTCCTGGTTGCCATAGCTGGAGCCTTTTTCTATTTCAGTTACTCCTATCAGTCTACGAACGCCAAAGGAAGCTTTAAAAATACAACAGAGAAACGGGAGGCATATTAAAACCAGTTTGAGGGTTTAGGAAGTTACATGTAAACACACAAGCAAAACCAACAGGAGTTATCCCAGTCCTGAAGACAGTAGCGACTACAGACCCCTGCTTTCCCACAGCACACTGTGCGGGGCTGCACACGGATCACAGGTCAGATGTCACGAGAAGAGGATGACGATCCAGGTTTAAAAATATAATATAATAATTATT
>NW_010259582.1:0-5424 GCF_000690775.1 Eurypyga helias
TATAGGTACGTAGGGGATAAAAGGAGGATCAGGAAAAATATGGGTCCTGTTCAGAAAGAAATGGGAGAACTGGTTTCCCAGAATATGGAGAACGTAAAGATGCTCAAGGATTTTTTGCTTCGTTCTTCACTGCCAAGGGAAAAAGCCATACTCCCAGACTCACAGAAGGCAAGGGCACAGACTGGGACAAGGGAGAGCTGAGAGAATGGTTAGAGAGGATCATGTTTGAGAACGCCTGAGGAACTTGAAGGTGCACAAGTCGATGAAACCTAATGAAGTACATGCACGGGTTCTGAAAGAACTGTCAGATGAGGTTGTGAAACCTCTATCCATCATATTTGAGAAGTCATAGCAGTCCGGTGAAGTTCCCACTGACTAGAAAAGGAGAAACATAAACCCTATCTGTATAAAGGGGGAAAAAAAGGAAGACCCAAGGAACTACAGGCCAGCTATTCTCACCTCTGTGTCTGTCAATATCAAGGAGGAAATCTTCCCGGAAACTCAGGCGCATGGAGAATGAGGAGGTGATTGGTGACAGCCAACATGGCTTCATCAAAGGCAGGTCATGCCTGATGAATTTGGTGTCCTTTTATGACAGGGTTAAAGTGTTAATAGATGAGGTAAGAGCAAACGATGTCATCTGTCTGGACTTGTGTAAAATATCTGACACTGTCCCACATGGCATGCTTGTCTCTGTATTGAAAAAGCATGGATTTGATGAATGGACCACTTGGTGGATAAAGAACTGGCTGGATGGTTGCACTCAGAGAGTTGTCAACAGCTCTATGTCTGAGTGGAGGGCAGTGATGAGTGGTGTTCCTCAGGGTCGGGGTTGGGACCGGTACTGTTCATCATCTTTGTCAGCGACATGGACACTGGGATTGAGTGCAGCCTCAGCAAGTCTGCCGACGGCACCAAGCTTTGTGGTGTGTTTGACATACTGGAGGAAAGGAGTTCCATCCAGAGGGACCTTGACAGTCTGGAGGGGTGGTTCTCTGCCAAATACATGAAGTTCAACAAGGCCAGGTACAAGGTCCTGCACCTGGTTTGGAGCAAGCTCAAGCACAATGACAGTCTGGGCAGAGAATGGACAGAGGGCAGCCCTGAGTACTGACTTGGAGGTACTGTGGGATGAAAAGCTGGACATGAGCTGGCAGTGTGCACTGGCAGGCCAGAAAGACAGTTGTATCCTGGGCTGTATCCAGGACAGTGACAGAAAAAGGGATAACAGGTTAAAATTGAAAGCAGGGAGATTTAGATGAGATTTGAGGAAGAAATTCTTCATGAAGAGGGTGGTGAGGCACTGGAACAGGTTGCCCAGAGAAGCTGTGGATGCCTCATCCCTGGATGGGTTCAAGGCCAGGCTGGATGGGGCTTTGAGCAACCTGGTCTAGTCAAAGGTGTCCCTGCCCATGGCAAGGGGGTTTGAACCAAATGCTGTTTAAGTTCCCTTCTCACATAAACCATTTTTTTCTGGTGTAACAGAATTGTTAAAACAGTCTTTTTTTCTTTTCTTTTCTTTTTTTTTTTTTTTTTTTTGTTATTCTTAATTTTTCTTACACTTAGAATTGCTGTTGATAATTTTTTGGAGGTTAATTCTGATTTAAGTGAGTGTATGGAGAGGTCATAATTAATAAATCTTATAATTGTTAGAGACTTTCTTCATATAAATAACCATCATGGTAATTTTTCTACACATATCTAACTTGTGACATATGCTATGATTATTGTTACCCTCTTCCACCTTTTGTCAAAATGATCTCTTATAGGAATGTACATTCTTGGGAATATAGGCTGTCTATCCATTTATGTTCAATATGTTTCTAACATACAGTTTCATTTAGCCAGATAAGAATGTGTTTAAAATTTACAGCAGCTTGATCTGTATTATGCTTTTTGGTTGTGCAAAATGCCAGTATTTCTGTCCTGAGGGTTCAAAACAGATCTCTCAGTCTTTTTGTCAGAAATATTTTATTACCTCCATAATATATAAATGCAAATATTTTTATTAAAATAATTTAATAAAAGAAAAAATGCACTTTTTCATTTGTTCCTTTTATGTATAAAAATGAGGAACAGAAATCACTTTTAAATTTTTGGTTCATCAGAATTCATGCTTTGTAGTGGCAAGAAATGACTTTTGCACAAATTTTAAAAAAGTTACTAGGACTACCAAAGTGTAAAACAAGGTAAAATATTCTAAGAAAGCATTACAGAGGAAAACCCATATTAGAAGAAGTTATCATTCTTCTTGAGAATAACATTATCTTCAGGAAGGATCCAAAGACTGAAAATTACAATCACATACTGCTTTGACTTGATTAGTCATGGTGTGTGCAATAGATTAGTCAAGTTACATAGTATGGTTAGATTGTATGATTTGAATTCAATAATATACAAAGAATGACAAATAATGAACAGAGAAAAAAAAACCCAAAGAATAACAAATAACAAATTATCTGCACACATGAGATTTTCAAGGTTAATCCAATACAACTTGAAATAATGAAAAGATTCACTTTTTACTTCAATAGAATTTGGATCAGACCTGTGAGTTATTGTATAAACAACATTAAACATTAATTTCTTTAAATATCTGTGTAATAAAAACTCTTACAAATCAAAACAAATAAAATGGAAACAAAAGAGGCTGAAGCTACATACTGAAGAGTAATGAAGAATTTGAGAGTTTGGGGAAATATCTGCTGAGTTTTTTTCAGTTGTGTTGTTGTTTTGTTTTGTTTTGTTTTGTTTTCTCTCAGTGTTCAGCTATCTGGGTTATTTAATTTGAGAAAATAGACTTTAATAAATATATCTGTGGCAGTGATGAAGATGATTATTCTAAATCTGGAATTCTGATTGTTGTCCTAGAATAAGTCAGGAAGTTTTTCCTTTCCGAGTTGGAATTTTGCAAGATCTATTTAACATTTAAATGCCAAATAGTGCACAGAATAGTGTCTAAGAAAATTCTTGTTGTTAAACTTTGTGACAAATGTTAATTAAAAAAAAATACTCTCATTTCAGTTAATGTAAAACTAAATTCTAGAATTACACATAATGAAGGCACTTACAACTGCTTTATGAAGAATCAAAATTTGGTTTCTCCATTTTTTTGAAGGAGAATGAAAACATGGAAAGACAAGTCTCTGGTATGAGTTAAGTCTTCTCTTGTGTTACCAAGCTATTTGACTGTTATTCTAGAAAGAACATGTTTTGCTCTGTTGTAATTTACTGTGTCATCTTAACACTATTACCTTTGGAATTCTCTACCTAAACTACTGCTCTAAAGGTTTCAGAAAAACCTTTTCAATTGCATATGAAATTCTTTTATGCAATCATTACCCGCTAGCTTAACCACTCTGTACAGAAAGGAGTCATTTCCTCATTCAGTATTTTATGGTAAGAAAGACTTTATTTTCTCATTTACACTTGTACAGCAGGACCTCCATTCCTCTGATAAAGGTGTAGTCCGAGTCCTAGTCTTTTGGGACTTCTCAACTCCTTGTTATAGCAGATCTGTTCATCAATGTTATACAGTGTTATGATACAGCTATATATCACCCACTTTGTACTGATCAGGTTTTCAAGGGCATAAAATGTATTGTTTACAGCATTCCAACTTTTATTTGTCTCTGTAGTTCTTTCCCGTGCTGTGCCTCTAGTGAATAGCATGTCATTTTTTTACAAATCTCATTAAGAAAATAATGAAGTACCATGAAAGTTGAAGCAAATATTTGAGGAATATCACAATCCATCAGACACATTAAGTATGATAACTTCCCTGGAGTTTGTTGTGGTCCAAGACAGAGAAGCTTCTAGAATAAACTGATGTCAGGGTTATGCATTGTTAGAAAGTTAACTTTCTGTATTGGTCTGTTACCAAGGTGTTTGTAACCTGCCAGGATCTAACAAATGTATTAAATAAGTTTAAATCTGACAATTCCCTGAGTCTTTAACTTGGAAGAGCAATAAAAGATGTTTCTTATTAGCAGAGAAATCTCTTTCTTACTCTGAATAGCAGAAGAGGCATAAAGGAGGGAGTGAAAACATACCAGCCTACTGGTTGCAAAAGTAGACTAATTTAGCCAAAAGTTTTCAGCAATTTCTGACAGTTCAGCATGGGATGCATACAGAAACAATAAACAACAAATTCCCAGTGTCTAAAATATGTCTCTGCAATGTGCATTTTCCACATGAAAACAGTAAAAGAGAAGACAAAAGAAATTTTACCATTTGGTTTCACTTATTCAATGATACAATAGACAAACCACATCTTTTAATATTGCATGTCATCAGTCTCCATCATTATCAAACTCTTTCTGTAATAAAATGGGTTGATGAGAGAATTGATCATACGTGAAAGTTATGCATTTTAAGGAGTCTCTACCACATTTGTATTTTATCACATATTTCCTAATGGTGTTCTATAATACAAAATTAAATATTTCTGTTCCTGTTTCGTGTTCTTATTCATGAGTTGGGCATTAATCGTTAAACAATGTACCTACTTGTTTATTTATATTGGATGTGATTATTTATATTCTGAGTAGTCTGCAAGGTCTTTAACTTCATTGCCTAGCTATTTTTATGAGGTGAAGATTGTGCAAGGAGAAGGGAAAGGTTAATGAAGCTCAGCTCTGAGGCTTTCTTTTTGGAATATTCTACCCCAGTGATGTCCACATTTAGACAATTCATGAGTACTCAGGAGTTTCAGAAAATACAGCTAATCTGGAAAATATAGAAAGTACAAATAAGATGGACAATTCATTCTAGAGAATGACAGAGCCAGAATCATGAAACAATAATAATAATGTAAGTCCCAGTGACAGTAAAAGTAGCACAATAACTAAAACAATAACTACCAACTTTAAAGGAGAGAATTTATTGGTCCTCAATGTCTAAGTCCCTGGTCTGAATCCAGTTCTGATGAGACTGACCAAATGTCACTCTAATTACACAACGATAAAAGTTCCAGAGTAAAATGAATTCCACAGTCTGAACTCAGCTCCAAGTGGGCATTTGTCTTCATTATAAGCCCAGCATATATTTGGCACAGTCAGTAGTCCTGTCTTTAAAAGAGGTTGATAAGTTAATGAACATAAAGATTGGAACATTTTCCTGGTGCCTAATATCACATATCTGGGGCTGAGGTAGGAGGTAGAGTGAACGACTTCATCCTCAAAATCCTTTCCTCACCCTTCTTTACGTACAGAACAGATTAGCCTTTTGTAGGTCTTTCAGTTGTTAAAAAAATAAAGACAATATTTTCACATCATAAAATGTGCACGTGATCTTCTCCCCTCATGTTCCCTCTTCTCCCCCCCTCCCCTATCCTATTGAGTGTCCTTGAGTAACATTCCACAGAGAGTGGTGGTCAACAGCTCTATTTCTGAGAGTACACCAGTAAGGAGCGGTGTTCCTCAG
>NW_010259583.1:0-26203 GCF_000690775.1 Eurypyga helias
TGAGGGAAAGGCTGTGGACGTGGCTGAGCAAAATAAAAAAGCATGCTACAAAACCCAAGTAATAAAGAACTGAAGACTTACAAGCGGTAATACAATATTCCTGTCTATGTGAGGAGATTCTAAAAAATCCTACCAAACCAATCTGTTTTCTACATATGAAAAGGAGAAATTAGTCACATTCATGTAACGGACAATGCGTACATGAAGTTTTGATGGAGTTTCTACAAACACACACACCCCCACCCAAATCAATATAGCATCTTCTATTTGCATTAAAAATTGACTGCCTGGCTCTCAAACAATTTTTTGGTGATAATTTGTTACTAAGTAGAGATGCTTTTAATGATCCACAAGAAGGGATTCCTGCTCCACTTCTTTCAGAATTTTAGCACTGAAGTAAAAGAATCCACAAAATCACATAGAAAAAAAAATATCTGAATGGAATAATTAATAATTAAGACTAACGACTGATATAAAAAGTAAAATATGCATATGCTAACTACATTTACCTAATGAGTGTTCTAAGGATCTGGAAGAAACCACAAAAATAACCCCTACAAAGTCACTGTCTCTCTCTCAAGAGTACGTAGGGCATAAAGCTTTCAGCAGAATACTGTGATCCAAGACCAATGGTCCTCTCAAATATACAAGTGGGAGAGACTGAGGTTGAAGCAGAAAAATTAGAAGTACCTCTCTAACAGCGCTAAAGCCCTTGCAGAAATCAGCATCCAGTTCTAACACCTCTGACTCAGAAAGATGCCGTTAAATCAGAGCTAGTTCAGAAGAAAGTCACAGGTGGTTACAGGACTGGAAAACATTCTTAACATATGAGACAGGTGGAGATCAATACATTTATGTATTCAAATGGGAATATCTTGGCTGCATCTAAAAGTGCGTTTGTGGGAATATTATGCAAAATAAATTCCACAGGAAAAAATAGGGTGAAAATATCCCCAACAATAACAACAAAAACTTCTGATTTCAGCAAAAGGACTAGAAAACTAGTAGAAGGTCCTACACCTTGGAAGAATACATGTATTTCTGTAGCATAAATTTATAATTAAATATTACTTTAAAATAAACACAGACATTTGAACATTTTTTTAAAAGTAAAAATACTAAACCATTATTAACCAGTTGAGAAAATAATGAAACGTAAATAAAATGTAAGTGTTAATTTTCCTCTGAAATTTTGTTTGAAACCCTGAAGGCTCTCTTTTATTTAACACTATTTGCTGTACTGACATCAAGACGTAATTTCTGCAGGCCAATCTCAATAAAGCATGAACTGTTTTCTTTTAAATGTATTTTCTTCTGCTTTGTTGAAGCTGCACGACAAATTACCCTTATGAAAAAACCAAAGCCGCAGAATGTTTAACATACAGGAAGGAAAACAAATAAAGATGGAACATCCTAACATCAAACAACACTTAGGGAATGACTGTGCATGGCAACACTGTATCATTCAGGAACCACATCACACGACAATACATTCACACATTTTCTTTACACTCCAACTTACTAACTTCTGCTAAAACAGAAATAAAGTAACCAAGAATAAGACTATTTAGTACTCACAGTTCTATAATCAGTTTGAAAAGTTTACTGGCGTAAGTATGGCTACATTTTATTTCTGGATAAAGAGAGAATTAAGGTTATTTGGACAAAGCTGAGTACCAAAAACTGCATCAAGGGATCTAAATTTAGAGTTATTTGTTCTTTGAGAAACTAAGATACAGAGGTATCTTTATTTGTTTTATAAATATTTGATATCTACCATTTATATGAAAAATGTAACAGGAACTACATGCAGTGGATCTGGAAAATACAGAGTGGATCTGTATTTTGAGACAAAGATGGATTTAAGTCCTCCATTTTTTTGAACAAAAAAGTGAGATCTTTGCCAAGTCTTGTACAGTATTTCCTTTCAATCATTTGTGTAGTTCCTCAAGCATGCTGGTGAAATAACTGATTTAATACCGTTCCAACTTTGCAGCTACGGTCTGTAATTACATGACTTTCTCAGTTAACTGTAAAACAATGCAGACCTATTCAGGTAGTATTTGTTCACTTTTAATAAGATTTATCCAAGCCTTCATGTCAATCTAAGCTGTTGAAAGCTCAGTTTCCCAGCCCCACTGTTTTATGAGAAAGGGCAGCTTTCTCCCTTTTGTTTACCTAAAGCTAGAAGGATATCACTCTAGCATCCACCCTCAGAGCATGAGATGAGTTTGAGGTATTGTTCCTGGGTCAAATTATTTAGACATACGCGATTCACTGTGGTATTTGTTCACCCCACAGCAGGGATCAAGTAACTAAACAAAAAGGCAGAACTAGACATACTGGCATCTCAGGGATCTACATGGCTAGAATCAGCTTAATATGCATTAAGCATTATGGCATAAAATAGCTCAGTATATATTTCGTGGGCATGATTACACATATCCTAATATTTGTTGTGGGTTTGTTGTTGTGGTTTTGTTCCCCCCCCCACCCCCCCACCTGACTTTTAAATGAAACTGTTCGACTTTTTTTCTAAGTAGATGAATCTGAAAATGCACACTGGCAGCAAGGAACTGATAGGAAAACATATTTTAAATAATTTTTTCTAATTAATATTGGCATTCTGAATTTACCATTACAGTATGTGCTATTCTAAACTGCACCCAGTTTGCAGCTTCTTAGTCAGAATTTTTGTACCGCTGCTCCTGAAAACTCTGCTGCCTTTTAGTAAGAAGGCCAGAAGCAGCAGTTGGCTCAGTATTACAAATTTTAATTAAATTCTTCATTTTCTGATACATCACAAATTTTGTCTACGGGAAAAAGCAAAAATAGGCATGAAAAAATTATTTCAGTGTCTTCACACTGCACTGTGTAAATATATATGCTATTGGCTTTTTCGCTCTACAGGTGTCATTTTTTTCAGATGTTAGGTGACAGAATCTAGCTGACTTTATTTCAGTTTTTACAGTTTGTTGTATCTGGCTACCACAAGACATGCAAGACTGATAAAAGTTAAAGGTGGAACTATACATTGAACCTTTATTTTAGTGTTACAAATAACTGATTTCTCTCACCTCTTATACATGCGTGTGGATTCTGTACAAATTAGAACAATACTCAGGGCACACAAGTCTTGCGCCGTACAAGAGGCATTGCACTTCTCACAGCTCTGCACATTACAATACTCCTCAGTATGTCTGTTCCTGAGCTGGCCTAACATCTGAATATCAGCTTGAGGGCTGAGTAGGTAACTCAGTGGGATTATCAAACAAAATGAAGCATATTTTAAGCAGGTTCTATAATTGGTCTCCTAGGCTATTATGTGGGCATCTGACTAATGGCTGTATCTATAACCTGGATATTAAACTGCCCAGGATCATCACCAAGGAGGACTCCAGTCCCTGAAACCCACCAGTCCTTGAGAAGCTGGTGTCCTGCAGTGTCTTTCAGAGCAGGTTCTCTGACCTCAACATTTGGGTTGTGAATGGAAGGACAAGGAAGAGGAGATCTTACAGTAGGAGTCTTAATGGGAGACACAGTCCTTGCCAATGAAGCCTGGGTGGGGACACACTTGGATCCTGGGGAACACACTGGAAACTAGACGTTTTGCAGATACAACAGGACTAAGATAACAGGCTTAGAAGCAACAGGAACTTGTTATAACCTTTTCCACTAACTCCCATGCAAAAGGGATGCCAGCCCTCCCATAATCCTTATGGAGGATGCAAAGGTCTGGGCAGTGACATGGGTCTGCTGATTAAGTCACAGAAGTTCACTGCTCATCAGTAATAATCTCATACAAATCTTCTGCGTGGTTTTGGCATCTGTCCCTAAACAGTGTGGTCGCTGTAAACAGAACAAACCTGCTTGCTGGAGATGCAAGGAACAGTCAGGACTAGGGAGCTAGGGCAGAGCTCCAGAGGGTTTAGGAGGCAGCAGATATACCATTTCAAATGCTGAATTGTGCCTTGGACAGTGAAGACAAGCTTAGAGACCAGATCCCTGCAACATGTGAGGATAGCATGCATGAAAAAACCAATAAAAACACATGAAAATAAAAATATCCTCTCGTTCTACTTTTTGTCTAATTGAAAACATCTGCCTATTGAAGGGCAGAGTCTGGTCACTCCAGCCAGCCACCAAAGAACACACACTCCTCAAAGCCACCATGAGAGATGGCTTCACCCTGGCTAAGCTGTCCCATGAGGTTTCTTGGTTTGCCTAAGCTATCTCTGCCAGACTGGGTTTTTCTAGCAGGTCTGCAGCCAGCTGCTGGTTCAACCAACACACATGCGCCCATGCCACACTGGCTCAGTTTTACTTTTTTCTGTGAGTGACTTGTGCCTCCATGCAGGCAGATGTTGTTTCTGTTCATCCTCCTCCTATTTTCCTTCTAACACTTTTAACTAAGCCCCTCTAACAGATTTGTAGTTCTGCTGTTCTCTACCCCACATGAAATGCTTGACTTTCTCATTGCATTTGCTGTAACTATCTGAGCAGCACAAGACGGCTTTCAAAGAAACGTTGCCTGCTATTTTGCCCCAGAATAGATGTTATTCTGTTGGTTGCTTGGGGCTGAAGTGAATCGCTTCCACATAAAATGTCAACAGCATGTTACTATAACTTTCTCACCCTTGCAGCCTGACACACAGGGATGGCCACACCTCTCATGAGTGCAAACTGCTTCTAAGTATTCTAACAAAAGGCAAGAAAAGGGGTTGTCTACATCCTCTATGGGGAATGTTTTATTTGTTTTCTGAGTATCAGCTTAGACTGCCAAATTAATTTCATAGAGGATATTTAATAGTTACCTTATGTTATCTCAGTTTTAAATCACTTACACTGACAGATTTTCCAAAGGCACATTGTTTCCGTTAGAAGTGTGTTTGTGCAGGAAATGTTGGATTTTTCATGTAATTTTTTTTTTTTTATCCTCACATTCTAACCATAGTTACTTGTGCCAACATAGTATACATACTTCACACCACATACAGTTAAACCTTAACAGATTCAATCCTTCGTATGTTTTTAAAAATACTGATTTCATACAAACCATATACACATGAGAATATATTTGAAAGGAACCTACGAAGTCTTTAATAAAATTGTCTAGGCAAATACAGGAACAAAAAGCCACTTCCTTCTGGGTAAAATAATGAGCCACACCAGGTGTGTAATCTTCAGCCTATGCATATTTGCTCTTCTGCTCAGTACTTTAATTTAGACATTTCTACATAAGCAAAAGGTAAATCTACCTTTGAAACAAAGATGTCTTCAAAGGTATGCAGCCTGAATTGTGTTACTCAATGAATAAAATACTAATTCTTATTAAACGTGACTACAATACAGACAGTTGTTTTCCTCCCACCCTGTGCCTTTTGTGTTCTTTGAAGCTAAATTGCAATCCAAAAAATCATTCAGATACACTTACTTTTTCTGAGACTAAAAATTGACTAGACTTGAAGTGCCTGCGTAAGCAGCTGTCCATTGGAAAAAAATTACAACATAGCAGTAAAACTAAAATATCCAAGTGGAGTTTAGCAGAGCAAATCACAAGAACAATCAGGCAGCAAAATGAGGGTTCATTTCAGAATACAAAGTTGGCGAGGAAAAAAAAAAAACAAAACTTGAAATATATGGCAATATATCACAAACTTAGATCTGTTACCTGGAGTCTTTCAGCTGCCGAAGTCTGAGCATGAATGAGCGTGATGAACAAAACTGAAAGCTCTTCTAAGTTATAAAAACTTGTTCTACATCTAAACTAGCTCATTGCTAAGTCCTAAGGCTTTAGCTGAACCAAGCCAAACTGTGAGGAGACACCTCTCCCCAGTTCCAGCTGGAGCAGTGCATGAACCAGATCGAGATGCAGGTTCTCTCTAATTTCACATAAATAGTTCTCACCATCTCTCAAGGAAAAAAAACCCAATGGATCTATCTGAAACTCAATTCTTATGGATTTATCTGAAACATAATTCTTATGGATTAGTTGTTAGTGTGAGGATACCCAGCTAAAGGTGGAATTCATAGTGGAGTGATTCCTTACTTGGGATGTAATTAGTTTAGTCTCCTACAAGGCTGCTTATTTTCATGTAACTTGAGAGTTGCAATATGTCATATCTCACTATTTGCTCTGACTAATCTGGATAAAATTGGGCACTGAATTAAAAATTCAACAAGGAACTGAACTGGTATTGAAGGAGCATGTGTACTCACCAGCTGTCCTTTCTTTTTGTCTCTCACGCACAGAGGGAACTAGCTACCTTTTTACTGCACTGACTTCCTCCTGATGTGCTGTCACACATCAGTGTGTGTACAGAGAAGCACAGTGCTTTGAGGAGTAGTAGTGGGGAATCCAGAGGTGTTGAGACAGGTGAAAAAGAAAAAGGAAGGAAAAAGGACTAAAAAGGAAGGCAGGGTCAAAAGCAGAAAGGAGAGGAAAAGCAGTTAGCAGGGAGAGTTGACGTATAGAAATGTGAGCAGCAAAGATTTGTCTCATATACTTAAGAAAATAAAATGTTTCAGAAATATTTGAGTAAGAATGAAAGAGGGGAACCCTAGAAACCACTGACAAGAATAGTTCTTCACAGCAAGATGCAAATCTTAAATACGTGAATAATGATACTTGTACATCCCACGTGATACATGGTAACCTGATTAGTTACAGGCTGGAAAGAGGGTGCTTCAAGAAACCTGACTCATGGAAGAGAGATCCTGACATTTTTATACAGGTGAAGAAAATTATCCTTGACGTATTTCTTAAGACTACTTCACTTTTAAAGGCTAGTGTTGCTATTCTTATTTGCAATATACACAGATTTAATGTCCAATCTTCAAGAGCTGTTTCTTCTCTTGAGACTGCTACCACAGCTTGATTTATAGTGGACATTATTGCTATTGCTAAGTATGGGTACAACTCTCAGAAAAATTAAAATACAAAGTTATTGCTTTCTTTATAAGAGAGTAGTAAGTAAAGCGAATTCCACCTGGTTAAATATTCAAAAAGCCTTTAAGATGTGCTCTTCCCCAGGATTTTGTGTTTGTTTTACCCATTAGTCTTGCTTACCTGACTACTACCTTATGAAATATAGGAGCAGACGACATTAAAAAAAAAAAAAAAAAAAAGTCAGAAGATTTATTGGAGAATAGCTTAAACTTGTAGTAGATCCAGGGAGACAAGGTTACTTCACAGTTTTTCAAAACTATTAAACATATTTCTTTGTCTGGTATCTCCTTCTCTATAACAATGTCTTCCTAGGTGAAAAGGCCTTTTCATTTAGGTTGTTCTGTTATTATATCATTCTTCTCAATTCTGTTTCTTCCCATTCAAATTTTTGAAAATTTTTTTGGGTAGTTTTCAAGTTTATCATCTCGGCAGACCATTTTTCCACATGGGATCAAAACAATAGTTCTCAACATTTACTTTCTAGTTGCTTCAGGAAACTAACATCTTGCAATGCTGCATGAAACTTCCTACGCTTACTTATGTTATGTATCTTTCATTAATCAAGATAGATGGACAGACACAGATATACATGCATGTGGAACCAGAGCTTCTCAACTGGAAAAGCTTGTAAAACAAGACAGCATCTATCAATACCTGCCTTTAACTAATCAATAAGCTGTAAGAAATGTGGTAGATGTGTCATTTTTACATAAAATACACAGAACTAAACTCACATATTTGATCTATTAAGAAAAATGACAACAAAATATTCATTAGCAATAAACTTCGTAATTCTTTCTTCATTGAGTAAGCAATGGGCTATTTTTGTCATTTTGTAAATGACATTGAAATGGGAAGCCTGTCATTTTGCCACTAGATTTTTCTGCTTTGATTAGAAAACAGCAGCTCATTAGGTCCTCTTCCTGTATATGTCCCCATCATCACTCTGAAGAATGCCAGCTCTTGAAATAGGACAATTATTTTAATTTTTTTTTTTTCCTAACTCAAGTGCATTTCGCCTTTGGACTTTAGACAAAATTAATTATAATTTTCCCTTATAATCTCTAGTACATCATTAGGACTCTAAGACTGGGAATCTGTTTTCTCTAACAAATGGCTAAATGCCAAACACTAGTGGCATTTTAAAATGGAACTGAGTAAATGCAGCAAAATGCATTCTCCTTCCCTGGCATTTCCCCTTTTTTTCCTCGCATTTCTGACAATGTCCTCTAGAATGACTTTACTTGCATTAACTTTTTTCCTGACTAAGAAAGAAGGAAGCATTTTAATAAGAGAACAGCTTTCATGAGTGGGCATAAGGAAAAACCCAACACGAGTACACACCAACACAGAGACAATCACACAGATGTTTGGGTAGCCAACGATCGCTTAGGATTCCCATCCCTAGTCTACCTTAACCTGCACATCTGTTTTTTCACCTTTCACAAGCCAAGAAAAATGAGCTCTGAAACATTCCTTCAGGGTAGCGAGATATTACAGAAAGTGGCAGAAAAGAATGTAGTTGAGGGCTCTTCACAGGGCTCTGCCTGTAGGTATTTCTCCTTTATGAAGAAAAGGCCACCACCTCAACACTTCTGCTCTGTGAAAGGCTGCTGCACTGCAGCATGAAGCTGTGATCCCTGAACTACTCCTTACATCTTTTTGCTCTCTCCTTTTTGGTGCTGGGGAATAAGCAAGTAGGAAAATAGGGATTGTTTTAGAGAGGAATTTAGCTAACAGGCCACAGTCTTGTCCAGCTTTACAACTAAGAACCTCTACAAACCGAAGGAGAGTGACATGATGGAAGGCTCTAGCACTTTAAAAACTTTTTTTTTCCCTTACAGACAGTAAGGAGCCTGTCGATATCCTTTGCAGTTGCACCAAATGAAAAGCAACACAGCAACTCCATAATATTCAGAAAAGTCATCCTAAAGTGGTAAAACAGTAGCACATCATAGCCAAGAATAGGGACCTAAAAGCTGACACAGCTAGTAGATTTGGATGAACACCTAATACCTATTGATTAGACCAAAGCGTAAGTGTGGATTGTGCATGACACTCAAAAAGCAATGGGGTTTAGAAGGGCCAAGGAGTCTTTTAAGCAAATAATTACTTATAAAAGGAGTAAGTTCTTTTTTCATCACTGTATTCTCCCAGAAGAACACAAAATCTGGCCAGAAATTGATCTGTTATCAATGCCAACGGATAAAGTCTTCAACACTTTCAAGCAGTTTCTGTGCAGCATCTGTTGACCCTGTGTTCTTTACTGTGGTTAATAGAATTCAACCAGAATGCAATTCAAAAACTGGAGGAATAAGAAAAGTGGAGTCTGCTAGTAAGTACTAAGTTCTTCCTCATGCTGTTTTTCAGTATTTTTAATAACCATGAGTTTATTTATTCTATCCAAGAAATCAAAATTTATATACTCAGAAGGAAATATCCGGGATGTTAAATACAGGAAAGAAAGAAAACATGAAGAAGGAATAATCAAGGTCTGACAAAGCTACATACATAGCAACTTGTCAATGATAATTTAAACCTAATTATTCCTGATAGCAGTTCTCTTTCTCAAGGGTATAAAGAGGACTTAGTTTGCATCCTAAATATAAGTTCAAACGTAACTTCATATATTCTGTATGAATGAATAAGGTATAGATTGTTCAGAGCACTGACAAAGAATGTGAACACAAGGCAAAAATAATACATAGAAGACAAAAAGTGTAAATTAAACAAAGTAGCCCAAGTGCCACCTTAAACTGCACACTGTGAAACCCTATTCCAATCAGTAGGAATATAAGTCAAGGAAAAATTCATTGCAATACTTACTCACACCTGTTCTTTATTTTAATTTTGGAAAGTGAAGTTATATTCAAAGTGTGCATAAATACTCAGTACACCATACATACACATTCTTCCCTTCAGAAATTTTGACTCATTATGTTAACTTGTAAGGGGAAGGGTTTACCAAAGTTATTGTAGTATACTAGAAAGCTGTTCTGAACATTCTCCTCTTAGATCACACTGATAAATGCTCTCATTAACCTTAGTCTTAACAAGGTTAATTTAAATGATACCCAAGAGCACTAAGATCTGCCTTATTAAAATTATGGTGATAAACTAAAATATTGCTGTATTAATTAGAAAACAGTTTGCCTTTTTTTTTTTTTTAAACTAGCAAAAATGGATTTATATTAATGCTGTTTTAATGCCCAGACAACTGTAAAAAAACTTTTAGGTACTAATTGCCTTTTACTGTCACCTTTTTGCATTATTGTCTCTAACATTAGAATTCCTGGTTGCTCTGTTCCTACTGACCATTGTCAAACATATACCACTTAATTTACATTTTTAAACACAATGGTTGAAATAAAGCATCCAATAGATGTAAAGATCAAAAAGAAAAGAAAAATGCAGTATTTAATTAAGTACTTTATACTATGACCTCAACAAATCCCACTCCAGGTTATAGGCCTAAATTCAATGCTAAATAAAATACATATTCATGTTTCTATTGCCTTTAATTGGACAGGATCAGGAACTTGAAGGATAATTTTAAATCAGACTAGTAGATACCACCAAAATCTTACTCCTTTGTCTACAATGAGAAGTCAGTCCATTTTTGCTTTTCCTTGCATGCTTTTATAGAAGTATCTTCAGCCACAATAAGATGTATAACTAGATTAATTTTTTTTTTTTAAGTTCTTTAAGGAATTCTGCCTTTCCACAGGTTCTGTCAAAAGCCAATTTAAGAATCACACTTCAAAAGAAAATTCAAAATATTAAGACCTGTACTACGTGATGTTTGTTACTCCTATCCGTGGATATCACTAGTAATTATGATAAACTCTTACACCAACTACCACCAAGCCTGTACTACAATGAGGCGCTGCTATTTTACAAAACCAAAAATATTCTAATCTGGAGAGTTATTTAGAAATCAGTCAGATGTTTGGTATACAATGTTTTTTAAGAAACTTCTATGTGTAATTCTCTGATGATTGCAAGATAAACTGTATTTAAAACCCTGATATAGAGGAGATTCAGTTAACATTTCAATGAACTGCTAGGATCCGGATTGATAGGTCAGAGAACTACGTGTTTCAGATCCAAAAGTTCTTAAAATTGCTGTTGATCAAAAAAAATTAGATGAAAAATTAAATCACAATCTTCTAAGCCTCTTTGGAGTTTTCACCAGCAAACTGTCAAGACTCCTAGGAACTACTTCTTGGCATACTTACAGGAATCCTATTTTCAGGTATTTATCTTGCAAACCAAGCTCTCCCAGGAAGCACAGTCAGGCTGCTCTCCCATGTATGATGCTTCAGATGCATAATCCAAAAAGAATTCTCAGCAGATGAACAAAATCTAGTTTGTTGTCAAAGGAGAAGGATCCTCTTCCACATAGTAAAAAGAAACAATCTTTACTCTCAGAAAGTTTTCAATAGACAATTTCATCCTCACTTATGATTTTCATTTTTTAACGACGTTGTCATTCTTCATGATGATTTTCTGATCCCCTTCTAGGCCCTAATGCTTCCTGCCCTTAAATCTGTAGGCAGAAGCCATTAGTACAGAAGTCTGTTGTGAATTTATCTCAATATACTAAGCAGCGTGATGTTCCACAGTTTTTCTAAATATCTGTAAAGACACCAGATTCTGAGTCCTTCAGTTAAAGAATTAGACTAGTCCAAGTAAAACTGAGTGCTTGCATAACTTGCACTATCACATTTCACAATTCACAATCATGATAAATGCATCAATCCTAAGGAAATGGTGATTATTTGTGTTCATTGTTCTAGAACCAGTTTTTCCTATCATTACTTTATGCAACAAACATTTGGAACCATCTATTTGCAATCTTGAGTTATTTATAGTTAGCTTTGGTTGAAGAACCGTATCTATGACTTCTTCACGTGCATACATCTTCCTGCTAAGCAAAAGTATTTGGCAGCAGAATGGAACAGGCTGAAATTTCTCTTTGCCAATTTTCCTCATATTTTCACTCAGATTCAAGACAACTTTTATTATGCTTCAAATACAAATACTATTTTAAAAATGGAACTTACCGGTTTAAGAGGCCAGAGTTCAAGTCATATTGAGTCACACAATACTAGGTCACAGCTTCAGACAGGGATTTTAAAGCTGTTTTCAAGTGCAATTTTACAGATAGCTAAAGGTTCACAAGCCATCAGGAAATACCCTTCAGATCTCTCAAAATGCAGTATGATAGTAACTGGGCTCAGGTCAGCAGGTTGAAGATGCTGTTTAATGCTGTCATTTATGGTACCTCCTCAGAGTGGACACTTCTGACTTAATGAAATTTTTGATCGTCTCTGACTACTCCTATGGATGTAAGAAAAGAGTAGACTACAGTATTCAGACCCAGAAACATTTTTGTCCCTAGTTAGGCAATAACCATTTGCTTGAAATAATTTTTTTTATCAAAAAAGGATGTGAGACTAAGAAATAAAACAAAATGCGCAAATGGCACATAGGTTCTTAGACATGAAAATATGATACTTACCTCTAAGATTCCAGTTGCTTAAATGCCTAGAAAAAATGCTCCTTGCTCCAGCCTGCTGGATGTATAAAGTGTCAGCATTCTGTTGCTTTGCTATACAGAGGCACAGCAGGCTTATCCATTGCTAACGGTTAAACTCTTTTTCCTTAAAGAAGCAATCCTAAATCCTAGGCTTCCCTTTGTTGCCAGCTCCAAACAGTCTGGCAAGCTCCTAGCAGGAAAACCTCAACACTCCATAAAACCCACCATTTCATTGCATAAAATCTATTCTATCCTTCACAAGCAAGTGCTGGCACTCTGCATAGAAAGTTATCCTTTTTTTTTTTTTTGGCTGCTTCCCTCCAAACCAGAGCAATTCCACTACTACACTATTATAAACGCTGCATCATGGATCCTTATATAGAGTTCTATACTATTCTGTGTAGGATTACAGAAAAGAAGAGCAGGAAAAGACAAAGGTGAACCGAGTAAGGAATAATACAATCTCAATATAGTAAGAGATTTCTTTAAAGGATTCATTTAATTAAATAATCCTCTGTGAATGGTTTTTTAAAAGAAGCAAATATAAAATATTTTATATTTGCTATTGACAGAGACAAAATTGCCTTGCTTTCTACCTTAATGGTTTTGCTGACACTACTGTCTAGATTATTATTAAGAACTGTACTTTGATAGAAGCTTGATTCCTATTTTGTTATGTATTCTACCAATATAATGTAGACGAACATCTCCTCTTACAAGTGCATGACTAATTCAGCAGAAATACATGGATTTCAATATATTATGTAACTAGCTGTGCAAGTCTGTAGTTATGATCAATAAGCAATTTGAGTAATCATTCATCTGTGCACTGAAATACACTAAACACAGAGATGATTTCAAGTCCTTCTTCTACACATACAGTACTCAGAGCAGACAGAGAGGTTCTGCCTCAGTAATGCTGTCTTCAGATTTCCATTGCTTAATATGTTTATTAAAAACCACAATGACTGACAATACAACGACTAGAAAGAAGCCAAGGTCAAAAATCTATAGATCTTCCTTTCCCATTCCTCTCCTCTTCCCTTCCTGTTGTGTAATGAGTTACCATTTATTTTCACTCTTGCAATACAGAAGTGAAAGCTTCACAAAACATGTGTCTGTATTCCTTTCGTATTGGAGGTTTTGTCTCAGAAAAGAGAAAGAAAATGCAACATTGGTACAAGTTCAATTCTTAATTGATTGTAAAAATACATTAATAAAATTAAAAAAGGCTTTTAAAAATCCAAACTAAAATAAATGGAACAGTTCCAGATAAAATTTAAAACTATGCACCTTTCTGTGCCCAACTTTCAGCAAACTCGTGAGTTCAAGTATCAGTTCAGTATCCTATACATGTAAATATTTTTTTAATATAATTAATTCCAGAAAAAAGCCTACATCCATTTGAGTAGCTGTATCACCTAAAAACTGTTCCGTAATCTTCACCTAGTTCTTAGCTGTTCAGACATGCTTATTTCCCCCACTCCGATCCCCCCTCCCCCCAATATCTTCATTATGTCTTTAGTTCTTTAACTATGGTAAACAAGAAATTAATTTTCTTTTGAGAAAGTACAGAATTTGGCTGATAGCATTCAGTCCTGAAATCTTATTCTTCTGTGCTAGATAGCTGAGAAAAGATCAAATGTAGTTAATTCAGCAAAAGGAGAACATGAGAGTTTCTCAGAAATTCTGGAGTCTTAGTTCAAATCATGAAGTTGACATAATCACATTCAGTGAAAACAATTTATTTAGACCAGACTTTGAATCCCAAAAGAAATAAATCATCAATAATGTACTAAAAACATCTGAAACCAGATAGGCACATCATTATCTGATCACTAATGTCAGCATCATTTGAGCAAATTCAAATTATATGCCTTAAATGATGTAGATGAGTCTGTTCTTCAGATAGTATCTTCAAGAGAATCAAGTTAATGGAGTCCTGGACGGTCTTACAAGTCAACAAACACAGCATCCCTTTCACAATGATATATTCTGATACTTATTGATTAACTCTAACTGTGAACACTTGTGGCTCATTTTTCTATATGGCTCAATAAATTATGCATGTAGAACACAGCATATGTGTAACTGCTACACACAACAGAAGTGCTTAGGCTCTCAAGAAGGTAAAGTATCTGTGCATTTTTCATTTTATAAGCATAGTACAGAAGTTGTTTATTAAGAGTAACAAATTAATGGCCTGACAGTGCAGAATTGTTCCCTTCAGTACTGTGTATTTCAGAATGTGTTATGTAACCCAATTATGAAAGTTCTAAGTGATTGGAGTATTATTATTTCCCTTTGGGAGATTGTTCCTCATACTTAATAGACAGGAATTGCTTTTATCCCTCACATTAAAACTATCTTCCCTCCTCTTCTTAACTACATTCAATTTTTAATATTTGAATCTTGAAAAGACCCATTTTCCATCTGTGATTTTAGACTCTTTCCATAATTGTAACACCTTTCTGTATTTCTCCCTCATTTGCTGTTTGGGTCTATTGAGCAAAATTAATCCCAGACCTCTTTCTGAGTGCCAGTGACATCGTTCTTGGTGGGATGTCACTGCGATCTGGACACCAGAAGCTGTTCTACCTCTACATTTCTTCAGAGCTTAGAGAGTGTAAGGAAAAAAGAACAACAACAACAAAAAATTAAATCTATCTTTGGTTATTAGTAGATCTTCACTACTTTTTGTTGCTCTTTCTCTAAGAGAATGAGGAAGGATGTTTGTTTTCAATTGAGAAAATAAATCAAGTATCTTCCTGTAATGTTTTCATAATCTATAATTACTACCATAACCCTGGAAGAGAAGCAAAAGGCTTCTTGTTGTGGAAATAGTGATCAATTTTGGTTTTAATATTAGCTAATTGTTCCTCAAGTATTCACCTACTTTTTAATTCCATTGTACATTTGAACTCCTACAGTTTATATGCTTTTCTATGGGTACTGTTGAGTACAGCTTTTGACACAAAACCCTTGAACACTTTGCTCTGCTACGATTACTTAACTATAGGCTTTTTTTTTTTTGCCTTTCTTGCACCTGCCTTGTTCATGTAGGGATATTGTAGATGATGTAAAAACCTATTAAAAAAAAACCCAAAACACCCAATCCACCACACTCCTTGGTTCTTCTTTGTGGGAGAAAATTTAATGTTCAGTAAACTGGATGTGAATTTGTAGTGCACTATTTCTCACTGGTGTCTCGTTCTCAAGAACAGAACAGGGTATGAAGCAGAAACTTTGAACTTAGTAGAGACATTGCTGTGTAAATTTGTTCCATAACACAGAACCATTTAGGCTTAGCAGCCATATCAGCATGAATTATATACATTTTTTTCAATGTTACAAGTATTAGGTCACGCCTAGTACTGTGAATCCAGACAGACCTGTTTGTGTATCAGGCTTGCAAAGCTAGTGTATCTCATCTGAAGCCTACAAAGGTTGGCCTGCAATTGCCAGTGCAGACGGGTTAACAGGTCTTCACAAGGAAACTTGAAGCTGTGTGGACTTGTGCTGGAATTTTAGCTGACCAGTAAAATAATTTTGCCCCATAGTGCGTCACATACTAACTCCTGGAGCAACAATCCTTACCAGCTTATAATACGAAAAACTGATTTACAGCTACCGTAGGAACCAACTTCTCTGTATAATAATATATGTGTATGGGAATATAACCTCTACTTTTACACAGCAAGCAGTCATTTGAAGCACCAATGCACTGTCTTTCTAAATCATGTCCTGATGTGAAAGAAGGAATTTGATGGATACAGTCCTCTTGCAACCTATATATTGTCTTCTGCTCCTCTCCTAGGAAACAGCAGCACTAACACACCCCTGGGTTGCATGGCCAGATAATCAGCCCATCCCTGTGAAAAAGGCACAGCACAGCTTTCCATCTGTTTTAAAAGCAAAAGCAGAGAGCTAAAACCCAGAGGACATGACTGTTGTTTTAGGCATTTCAGGGCACTTGTTATCTCTGGCTGTAGTTTGAATGGGGTTACACTTCAAAACTTAGCAGCAGGCATGGTGATTATTTTCCTTGACACTTAATTGTCCAACAGCAAGGTTGATAGATACAGACTCCTTAGACAGACAGGAGTACATATTACTCTGATTAAGACACCCTATTTTATCGTCGTGGTGTACTATCATTGTCCTTGACTGCACTAATGAAAAGCGGACAATTCCTACCCACTTCCATTAATTCACATTCCACAGTGTTCAGGTTCAATGTTGTCCAACTATTCTGGTCCCTCAATACAGAGGATTTAATGTTGATTTTTCTCTCAAACTGCTTTTAAGACCTGTCACTACAGGAAGCATTAAAAAAATATTTCAAGTAGCCAGACAGTTTCCAGTAACTTTAAAGAAAAAAAAAAACCAAAACCTTAAGTAAAGATCTAAGTGAAACCTTGCTACAAAAATATTTTTAATAAAATTTATTTTTTTATATTCAGTAACTTCATCTTAACAACTGTCCAACAAAGTATCCAGAAATCCTAATGATGGACACATTTCCTATCACACACAAAACTTGCTTCAACTCCGTAACCTCTTTCACCAGTGGTATTTGCAACACCTGTCTGAATCTCTTCCTAATGTACAAAACAACCCCAACAACCAAAATTAGTATGTGTGGAAATTTACAATTCTCATTTTTAAGCAGCTGAATAAAGCCATATGCAGGGAACATTAACATATTAAACTTGAAAAGAGTACTAATGCCACTACTAATGATACAATTACTAAAATGGTATCCTACTTTTGGATCTGCCTTGTAGAAAAAACATTAATATACAGTATATATATAAAGAGCTTGGCTCCATCCTCTTTAGGTATTTGTTGATGAGATCCCCCCTAAGCCTTCCCTTCTCCAGTCTAAACAGTCATTTGTTCATTTTGTAATTGCTCACCTACATCTTTTCATAGCTTACCTGCTATGCCCTAGGTGGACCATTATAAGATTCTTCAGAAATACACAGGGTATGAACACTATTACTACTAATCTCAATGACAACTTTTTAACTACAGTTATCAAAGGGATCTACTTTGAAAGAGGTCACTATTTCCCACGTAAGTTAGTGAGAAAAGAGAGGAAATGACCTACCCAACCCATCACATGTGCAACACACTGGCAGTGCTTGGGCCAGAATCCAACACTATGGAGTCCCCAGGACTTTCCAAATATGGTCACAGGTATACAGTTCTAGCCAAAATTTCTTCAAAGGTGACTCGAGTTTTTTTTTACTTTTACTGGAGCATAAAAGAAATTACTTTGGGGTGATGGGTGTTTTGTCTCCTGCTTCTACATCCCAATTCAATCTGAAGTCATGAAGTCAAACACATTACTGCTAATTAGAAGCATACTGGCATATTAATAGACTATATAACTGCTGGTAGACTGATACCATAATTCTCCTGCAGAAGTATAGTGGGAACCAAGAAAGTTAAGAAAATAAAACTAAGAATTCATTGTGCCCAGAAACATGTAAAAAGTGGGCTGAACCCAGCTGCTATCCAGAAACAGGATCATCACCTACAACCTGTGTCACATCAAATGGTGCTCAAGAGTATACAAGTGTGTACAGCAGCACTGTGGTTCTGGCAGTGCCAATTACAGTCAGTACCTGCAGCTCTCAAAGACTCAAACTGTCAAGGTGGTGCTGTGCAGTTCTCACTTCAGCTCATTGAAGACAATGCCCAGCAACTTGCAAGAACTTCTGAAGAGACCCCAAGAATCTTCTGATAATTCTCTATCTTCTAGCAGATATATTTCCAATCTCTAACACTTGAGATGAGGTAATTTCTATGCTTATCATATGCCTTTATATACTGAAGTGTAACAAGCAGCTGATTATCTAGACAGACTGGACAGATACACAAACACAGCAGCATGGTATCGTTTGAAATATGCATTGCAGCAGGGGACAGAGGTATCCTTCCCGCAGAAACTCCTTCTCCATTGCATAAGGCTGCAAGCCACACTTTTCATCTAACTGCAGTTTACCAATGACTTTATAAGACCTCAGATTTGTACTGCACACAGGCTTCTAACTAGCCTGGGGTTCTTTTGGGTAACCCAAAAGAACAGATCAAAAAACAATATTTTTGAGTGGTTGAGAAGTAACTAATACTTTACACTAAGAGGTTCTAGTTTTATTTCAAATCTATGCTAATAGCAATTGCCTTTTACTATCTTTAACAGTTTGGAACTTCAAACGTCTATAATAAAAGGCCTTCACAACTTGTTACAATAAAAATGAAAGGTTTTTAAGAAGATATGAACTGTACAATAGCAAGGATTTCAAGCTACTCAGACATTATCAGCTACTCATTCTTTCCTTTTAAATGACAGATAATTGTTAGTAGTTTATTTAGCTTTTTGTAAGTAGCATAAATCAGAGAAATACAAATTTTGTCAATTTTGAACTGGCAAGAGCTCACTTCTCTTCAGCAATTATAAATTCCTAAACCTTTGTTTTGGACACCCAAGACTGACCCCAAGTTCAGAAACAAAACAGAACAATTTATGTATTTGTTCCATGTTTTTTGTCATAGCCAAGCATCAATACAGGGACTTGAAACTTTTTATCAATAACCAGAAAATCAGTAAATCACCCACAAACATAACAGAACAGAAAACGTGATCTGTTCTGACAGGTTTGAGAAACTTGTCCAGTATGTTGATAACTCTGGTCCAAACTTTAAGCTTCAATATAACCACTTAGTATGTCACTCCTATTATCATTACAAAGCTTGGGTTTCTTTTTAAGAAATGCTTAGCAGAGTGTATGGTCCCAGAGCTCTTCTGTTGGTGTTTTTTGTTTGGTTTTGGTTTGGTTTTTTTTTTTAAAAAAAAAGCAGAGAACAAATAACTCTCATAAGAACTGATACGATAGTGGGATTTATTAGTGTCCTATGGCAAAAAAGAAGGAACCTTAAATGTTTATAAGCCTACGCTCGCTGGAACTTCTCCACGAAGGGTGGGTGTCAGCTGTGCAGAAAGAGACAAATTAAGAAGGTTTTGTTCTGCCCTTGATGAGTGTGCAGACTTTTACTTCAATTAGTGTCATTAATCAAGAGGAGAATTGGCTCCCAAGCCTACCGTAATTTGACGGCGGTGTCTCATCAGGTATCCCATGCACTAAGAAAAGACATGCTCAAATGCCGACAATGACGTACCGCCTTGCTGTTAGCTCAGTCATATGCCATATGCTTAAACTGAGAGATAGCTGACAACTAAGACAGGACATCAATTATTGTCATCCAGCCACGTACCAAAACACACGTGGGTTCATCCCAGCTTCCCTGTCATATCACTATGTGAACTCATTAATCGTTCTGTATTTAAAGCCCTTGCTTTTCTCTAAAAATCATAATTAATCTAATTGCAGTTCACACGAAGGCACAGGTCAGGCAAGGATGGAGCCTGCAAGGGCTAGCAGAGTTAAAGCTGACACTGCCATAGCCACCAGTCTGAAAACCGCTCCCAGAAAGTTGTTTCTGCAATTTGCACCTCTCTGAATGTAAATGGAGTTTTTAAAATATACTTCGACTTTCTAAATTCTTATAAATGTGAGAATCAGATGATCTAAAATTTGGTTTAGTGTCTAGTGTGAGGGTGAATGTTAACTCTGCCTGAAATATTTAGTTGTGGTTGGGGAGACATTCAGAAGCCAGCAAAACGTATATAGTTTTGTATAACATATATGTATAGCACAACATACATAGAAGCCACAGTCAAACATACATATTGTAGCATTAACCTTTAAATCAGACATTATAAAACCTTCAATATTCATAGTTTTGATTCTAAAATAAGGCCCAAACAACCCTCTGCAGCTAAAAGGCTGCTGAAAGCCATATGAAAAAAAAAAAAAGATCTTTTACAATTTATAATGGAAAAAAGTATTTTTTTTTCCCTGATGTAGTCAAAACTTTCTCTAGCTTACAGAATGGGACAACTAAATTTAGTAAGCTTTTGGGAATTTTTAAAGTTCACAGATTTATGCTTCAAAAGTTGTATCAACTGCTTTTAATAATACAGATTTAAGCAACCTATGTGAAATATTATGAAAACATATCTTCCACATTAGATAAACATGCAACTTTCTCTGCATGGTATTTGTATTCTTGCATAAACATTTCTTCCTTTTCCTAGGTACTGAGTAAAACACTGGGATTAAAAGGAAATATTAGAGTTTTGTAATAAATAAATCTAATTTTAAATCCTGCTTTCAAAAATCATTTATAGATACTTATCTATTGATAGGAGTATTTATGAGCCTGCCTTTAAAAAGCTCTATTTGGTACCTGTTTGCACTTTGGAAATGGAAATTCTTTAGAAATACAGTTAGTATATACAAATAAGACACAGAGAAGTTACTGGATACCACTGACATTGGCAACTGTTGCCTGCACCGTGTGTGACATCCCCTTGGCGTTCTAATTGTGGGTCGAATTATCTGAGAAGGCCATGCATTTGCTATGGACTAAATCACAATTATTGCAAAGTGAAGGCAATTACTACATAGCAGCTGAGGCTTGGTAACATATGGCCCTGAAGCAACTTCTCTGTGTAACTTAGCCCTAAGTGGTATTGAAAATCCATGTGGTTAAGGCTCCTTAAGGGCTTTGAAACCAGGACTAAGTTGCCTTGTGAAAAGTAGATGCTTTTGAAATTTTTAAGTTTCAGTAATATTGATGTTTTCTATTACTTCTTTTTGTTCTTGTTGGGGTTTTTTTCCCCTTTTTTCTTTCTTTAACTCTCAGTGTTCATCGTAAACTAGTTGTAGAAGCAGAATTTTTAAAATGTTCTCCGCCATCTCTATAGAATTTTTATTTTATTTTAATCTTACATGGTTCTGTCATGATTTTTTTTTCTGTGTGTCAAATTAAACTAGAAAGATACTTGATAAAAATTACACAAAACCTATATTAAACTTTGCTCATGATTTGAGACTGAAGGGTGACTAGTAATCTAGTCAACATGTTAAGAATTCAAAAGAAGAAAAAAAAAACCCAAACATGCTTTTCTTTGATATCTGTAAAGGGTTTTTTCATCTGTCAGCCCTGAAAACTAAGCATGAGATCTGTATCTCACAATGGATTCTTTCTTTTTCATGCCTCATCAGTCCTGGTAATAAAAGGAGACTTGGATTTTACTTTATTTACTTGGTGGTAGGTTCACTGTTCTTCATTGTTTCTTGGTTTTTATTGTCACTCAAATACTCTCGTACTACTGAATGAGTCGCCATAGGGTTCACAAGTATGCAAGCATAATATTCACAGATTTTGAATTACTGATGGAAATATTCTATAAAAGAGAAGAACACAGGAAAAAGAGAGATGTCACTTCTTCATTTCTTTTAAAGTACACAGTTACTCTCAAGGTTTAATTTTTTGTTAGTGGGTTTTTTGTTGTTGTTGTTAACTATTACATTCATAAGGGAGCCTGGAGTAAGTTTGCTAGTTTGAAAGGATGCTTTTACAGAAGGGTTTTAACAGGGTATTGTTTATTTTCTTTGTATTTTCCTTGCCTATATTTCATTGCACACACTGAAACAGGGTAAGATTGAACTTAATACAAAAAGCCTACAACTGTCCATGGTTTATGTGGAAGTTCAGTCTACCATTTCAGCCTCTTCCCAAGAAGTCACTCTCTCTTCAGCACAAGGTCTTCTTCATTTTGATAGAAAGTTCTACAGTACCTGACAGATATAACTTTGGATTACTCCCTATCTCAAAAGTATCTGGTGATACTTGAAATTGCCACCTGAGAAACCACACTGTAATGACACTTACAGCTCTGATTCCACAAGGTCTTCATGTCTTAGTATAAACGCATGCAAAATTAATGATCAGACATGGTCCCGAGATTCTTAAAAGATTGAAATCTGAGAAAAGATAGCATGAAAACTCACGCACCAAATAGTCACATGTGAAATTCAAGAGGTATCCTGGATCCCTCCAAAATGCCTATACTGTGATATATTACCATCGCTTCTGACCATAGACTCTGTCTGCTTTCTCATTATGACCATGCAGAACTCTCACCCCTTCCACAGGGTTCCTCTGAGAATCCCAGCTGGCTTTCACTGACTCATAACAGGAAAAATTATGTTTGCTTGCTCTATCTCACCAAACAGAGGTAAAGTGCTGAGACTTAGTAGAGCAGGCTACACAAAGAACCACTTGAATTCAGTTATAAAAGGTCAGCAATGATTTTGAAAGCCAAACTTGGAGGAACAAACAGCTGACTACTTTCTGACTGGTATTTTTAAGTGTCACACAAATTGCATACAGCACAAAAAGCAGATGTAGAATAAGCTTATTCAATTTACATGAAAGAATTAAAGAACTAATAGCTTTAAAAAAGCAAATGGCTTTAGACAAAATCCTGATGGATGGCTCTTGGTGGGGAAGGGGAGATGACCATTTTGCATAGTGTTTGTTCCGTGCTGCCTACATGCTAATTTCACTAATTACTAATTCCTGCTAGCTTCCACACGTGCTGTGAAGAAACAGTGAAACACACAGAAAATGTGTAAACACATAGAAAACCTTACTAGGATATGTCTATTTGTCGAGAAGGTTAAGTCATCCTACTTTTAGGTAACTTTGTCCTAGTTTTGTATCAGTTTTCATATCAACAGCTGCTTCACTACACATGCAAATAATATGCCTAGAAATCCTATATACCAGCAAAACGTTTTACCATAGCTGCAGCTATCAGAAAAACAAGTGATTAATAGTTTAAAGTGTATGTGAGTAGTTAAGAAAGTGTATTTGTTGGCCCATGATCAGCCATAGGCCTCTGTTAGCCTGAGTAGGTCTATGCTGGTACACAGCGGTGTTAATACCTGGTGAATAACAGTCTACCAACTGCATGACTTCAAGACATGGTTTGTAGATGTATTTCTGGGCAGCTAAAGCCTATACATCTATACTTTCAGCTGGATTCTATATTTGAAGATGTCTCCTTCAAATCTTGTTATTGTACTGGTAGATGGCCCAGCTGAAAGTTAGTACAAGAGTAAGAAGCTATTTGTAGAACAGATTTTTATGTTTGTTTTGGGTGTTTTTTTTTGTTGCCTCTTTTTTTTTTTTTTTACAGATGTTATGTGTCAATTATTAAACAGGAAGATTTTGCAAGAGTCCACATGTGAAATGATTAGAGCATATACCAATAATAAGAATAATGTCACCCACCGTTAAATATTTATGACCATTAAGAAGGCTAGACCACCACCAGCAATATGGCTGAGAATCATGGTATTCGGAGTCTAGAGATGAAGAACATTTTCCATCAAAATTAGGTACTATAGGGATGTGGATAGAAATGAAGCATAAAGAAGGAAAAAGGAGTGAAAATTGATTACTAGGAAGGCTTAAAGCAAAATTTCACTTTGCATTCTAGTATTACGTCTAAGAAGATGAAGTCAGCAAGTGATTTTCAAGACCAGTTAAAAGTTTAGGCATCTTGTGAAGAAAAAAAAAAAATCAAGTAAAATGTTCAAGAGTGAATAGACCTTTATCATCACACATGTGCTAGCTTGAAAGATCACACTTATTTGAAAAACCTTTACACAAATATTTAGCCTTAGCTGTGTATTCAGATTTCAAAGGTGAAGAGGTAAAAAAGGGCATAGGTCAACTGAAATTTCTGAAAATAAAAAAAGATGGAGCGGTGTCATCATCTGTAATAATTACCAAAATATTAATACCAAACACATTCAACCGGTGTAAGATTGATTGACCAGATGCAGCTGGTATAAACACATTTTGAATACTAAATTCCATTTTCTTTCATTAAATAGAAAATCACACGCTCCCTGATCAATCTTTTGTGAAGTTAACCCTCCTAGGAACAAAAGATTTTGCTGATGCATTTTGATAGTCTAATGCTAGTAAGAAAATTATACACAGCACATCACCTTTATAAGTAAACAAATCCCAGTGGCACCCCCCACTGTCCGAGTAGGGATCATACACAGCCTCCTGTGTTTCAGCTTGCGCCCACTGTCCTGTCACTGGGCACCACTAAAGTCTGGCTCCATCCATATGCTCTCACCACATCCACCAAAATTAGCCTTTAACTGCCCTCACTGGATTGGGATTTATACCAGAAGAGGAAATACCACATAATTTCTCTATGACATGACATGAACTCATATCTAGTGCCTTCTACAAATAACATCACAACAAGTTGTACTTGTTCTCAAGACCATCACTAGACAAAGTCACAGGCAAAAAAAAAAAAAAAAGACTGCTTAATCGTAATGCTTAATTCAGTGTTAAAAAAAGTAGTTTAAAAAGTAATTTATGTTCATCACATTTTTTGGTTTAGTGTACTCTATGTGCCTAATACCCCATTTGTATGAGGACATTCTATGCAAGTACATGGAATGACTATTTTTCAATATCTGTGTATCATTTTACATTTTGATCTAATTAACCAGCACTATCAAATTTAAAAAAAATCAGCCACCTAACTTCTTTGTAAGAATTACGCTCTTAGAATGCAAAGATCTTTTGCTTTATTTGTCCTGCAATGTCAAAAACCTTAATTTCCCTTCTAAAATTCTCCAAGGTTAGTGACATTGCAAATAAGCCCACTAATATGTTTTGCATTCTCAAGTATTACAGATTTAAAAATATGTAACTCCACATGCTCATTATCTTCTTCAGTTTGATAAGGAGGCTGCCAACCTTGTCAATTATATTACTTCACAGACTTCCCTTTTATTATTTCCTCCCATGTTTTCTAACCTTTCTGATCATGATCTACAAAAATTTTCTCTATACCCTCACTTTGTCTTCAAATAGCCTTTTTTGAAAGAATCTTCCTTTTACTTTTTCACCACACTTTGTAGTGCACAGGTAGTATATCTTTATTATTCCAGTGTTGCTTTCCATCTTTTATGGATTCAATTTTCACTATGTATTGTATTCTACAGAGCTATTGTCCTTTTCACCTCCTCAGTTCATCCTTCTGTTCTGTCTTTTTTACCTGTAAGCCCCTTCTCCCTACTGTGACCTTTCAGAGTCCTCTGAAATCTCAGTTTGTGCCTATCCTTCAAGTCACACTGCTACCCTTCAAAATAATTTTGCTGACTGCAGCCTGGACCTCTGTTTGAAGATTTTATACTAAACTACTTTTCAGACATATTCTAATTGGAGACAACCCGGGGGGGTGTGTGGAAATCAAGTATCTTTTGATCTGAGAACCTACCAAACCAGGGAAGCAATGCCAGGCCTCTGATTGCTACCAAAGAAGTGCTGCCTTCTCTGAAGGATTTCAATAGTCAGAATTAATTTCATTGGAAAGTAGACTGGAGAGAGAAGAAATGAGGCTATCAAGTAACTTACTTAAAACGTAACTATTTAATCAATGTTCCACTTCGTATTTTTTCATAATCCAACATTAAGGTTTTCAATCACTTCTGAAAAATCTGTGTGTAACCTTACTGATGAAGAGATCGGTTTACAGTTTTAGCTCTACTAGCTGCTACATGCAGATTAAGCATATTTGATCTTTAAGTGTTGATTCTATCAGTCTTAGATGTAGTTAAGCAATAAGCTTAACTGCATTTTATGGGATGTCATGTTACTTTTATAGGACACAAACTTCATGCTGAACCTGTGTTCACCAAAAAGCAAACTTTAAGTCATAGAATCGCAGAATACTTTGGGTTGGAAAGGAC